>NC_054552.1:11703000-11926568 GCF_017654505.1 Polyodon spathula
CATGTTATACACATTTCAGACTTTTAATTGACTTGGGCTTCAGACTGAAATCCCTTGCTTTGGGTGACCATCTCATTGAAATTAACAATATTTACATTTTCATTTAAAAATTAAATTTTTGAATGCAATTCACTTATGATTATCAGCTTCTATAAGTACACATATCATATAATTAAATATCAAGTGTTTATAGACAAGCTTATACAGTTAAAAGCATAGATAATCATGAAAAACCTGGTTTCAAGCAGGTGTACTCAAACTTTTGACTGGTACTGTAATATATATATATATATATATATATATATATATATATATATATATATATATATATATATATATATATATATACATACACACACACACACACACACACACACTGAACAAAAATATAAAAGCAACATGTCCCATGTTCCTTGAGCTGAAATAAAAGATCCCAAAAATTTTCCATATGCAAAAAACGCTTATTTCTCTCAAATTTTGTGCACAAATTTGTTTACATCCCTGTTAGTGATTTCTCCTTTTCCTTTCTCCTTTTTCCTGACAGGTGTGGCATATCAAGACGCAGATTAAACAGCATGATCATTACACAGGTGCACCTTGTGCTGGGGACAATAAAAGCCCACTCTAAATTGTGCAGTTTTGTCACACAACACAATGCCACAGATTTCTCAAGATTTGAGGGAGTGTGTAATTGGCATGCTGACTGCAGGAATGTCCACCAGAGCTGTTGCCAGAGAACTGAATGTTCATTTCTCTACCATAAGACGCCTCCAACGTTGTTTTAGAGAATTTGGCAGTACGTCCAACTGGCCTCACAACCGCAGCCCACGTGTAACAACGCCAGCCCAGGACCTCCACATCTGGCTTCTTCATTTGAGACCAGCCACTCGGACAGCTAATGAAACTGTGGGTTTGCAAAACCGAAGAATTTCTGCGCAAACTGTCAGAAAACATCTCAGGGAAGCTCATCTGCGTGCTCGTCGTCCTCACCAGGGTCTTGACCTGACTTCAGTGGGCAAATGCTCACCTTCGATGGCCACTGGCACGCTGGAGAAGTGTGCTCTTCATGGATGAATCCCAGTTTCAACTGTACAGATGGCAGACAGCATGTACGGCATCGTGTGGGCGAGCGGTTTGCTGATGTCAACGTTGTGAACAGAGTGCCCCATGGTGGCAATGGGGTTATGGTATGGGCAGGCATAAGCTACGGACAATGAAAATAATTGCATTTTATCGATGGCAATTTGAATGCACAGTGATACCGTGACGAGATCCTGAGGCCCACTGTCGTGCCATTCATCTGCCCCCATCACCTCATGTTTCAGCATGATAATGCACGGCCCCATGTCGCAAGGTTTCTGGAAGCTGAAAATTTCCCAGTAATCATAATGCATGAGGCAAATGGCGGTCACACCAGATACTGACTGGTTTTCTGATCCACACCCCTACCATTTTTTTAAGGTAACTGTGTCCAACAGATGCATATCTGTATTCCCAGTCATGTGAAATCCATAGATAAGGCCTAATGAATTGAATTAAATTGACCGATTTCCTTATATGAACTGTAACTCAGTAAAATCTTTGAAATTGTTGCATATTGCATTTATATTTTTGTTCTGTGTGTGTGTGTGTATGTGTATATATACACACACACACACACATACACTAAGTGTACAAAACATTAGGAACACTTTCCTAATATTAAGCTGCATCCCCTTTTTGCCCACAGAACAGCCTCAATTCGTCGATGCATGGACTCTACAAGGTGGCAAAAGCATTCCACAGGGATGCTGGCCCATGTTGACTCCAATGCTTCCCACAGTTGTGTCAAGTTGGCTGGTAGTAGTTCTCTACTTCGAATAGCTTGTTCCATCTCATCCCACAGATGCTCAATTGGATTGAGAACTGGTGCCTGGGCAGGCCACTGTGTGCAGTAAGCTGAATTCACTGTCATGTTTGTGGAACCATTCCTGGACAATCCTAGCCTTGTGGCATGGGGCATTATCCTCAGATATCCTGTGGCATTCAAATGTTGCTCCACTTTTATCAAGGGGCCCAATATGCACCATGAAAACACACCCCACACCATCACCAGCCTGCAATGATGACACATGGCATAATGGATACATTACTCGTGTGGTTTTCTCCATACCCTAGTCCTCCCATCAGCGTGAAACAGCAAGAACCGAGATTCATCAGACCAGGCAATGTTTTTCCAATCCTCCAGTGTCCAGTGTTTTTATTCCTCAGCCTACTGCAACCGCAGTTTCTTGTGTTTTGCTGAAAGAAGTGGAACTCTGTCAGCTGCCATACCCCATTCGTGTCAAGGTACGACGAGTTGTGCATTCGTTTATGGGTCTTTCGGCACCAATGTTGTACTGGACTGTCAGTTGACTAACTGTAGCCCGTCTGTTGCTCTGCACAATTTGTGTCAGCCTCCTTTAGCCTATTTCATCAATGAGCCATTTTCGACCACTGGCCTACCATTGGCTCGATGTCCTTTGGATGGTGTACCATCCTTGATACACATGGGAAACTGGTGAGAGTGAGAAAACCAGCAGCGTTGTAGTTCTTGACACACTCAAACCAGCGCGCCAGGTACCTACTACCATACCCCGTTCAAAGGCACTTAAATCTTTTGTCTTGCCCATTTACCCTCTGAATGGCACACATACACAGTCCATGTCTCAATTGTGACAAGGCTTAAAAATCCTTCTTTAACCTGTCTCCCCTTCATCTACACTGATTGAAGTGAATTTAACAGGTTACATCAATAAGGGATCATAGCTTTCACCTGGATTCACCTCGTCAGTCTATTTCATGGAAAGAGCAGGTGTTCCTAATGTTTTGTACATTCAGTGTGTGTGTGTGTGTGTGTGTGTGTGTGTGTGTATATTAAATAATATAATGTGCTTGAGGTTAAAACTAAATATGGGATAACTGATTAACTACTAAATGATAATGGTGTGATTAAATAACTGAGATTAATAGTAATTAAATCTGGTTTAATATAAATTAAATAATATAATGTGCTTGAGGTTAAAACGAAATATGGGATAACTGATTAACTACTAAATGATAATGGTGTGATTAAATAACTGAGATTAATAGTAATTAAATCTGGTTTAAAGTAAATAGGTCTTATTTAGTAGAGACCATACATGGGGGCGTTTGGACCCAGTAGAGGTTACTGAAGTCAGGAACCAACACCAGGTTTAGTCAATGGAGTAATTAGTGGATTAATCAGTTAGGTTTAAAAGGATGTGAATGTGTGTGTTTGGTGCGGGTGATAGTAGGAGTCTGGTTTGAGAGAAAGAGAACTGGTTGTTATTACGAGTAGTGTGAAACTGGAAAACGAATTATTGGAAAAGGTATTTGGATTACGTTTTGATTTTGGTGACATGGTAACAGGCTTAGCCTGCCTTGTTATTAGTTAGGGAAACATCTGTGTAGATAGGGCCCGAGATCGGGGTAGGTTTTGTTTTGTTTATTTTATTTTTATTGTAAATAATAAACACATGCTACGGCATTTCCTAGCATCCTGTGCCTAAAAGTGTTTATTTGAAGAAGGAAAACGTGTGACCAGAGGACAATAAGTCACTCATATATATATATATATATATATATGGGCTGTAACTCAAATAACATTTTTGATTGGTTAATTTATGGGCATTAGCTGATTCATCCATGCACATTTTTAAAAAAGGTAACAATCTTATAGCGATTGGCATGCACAATACTGAAAAATCAATAGAATAAAATAAGCCCAATTTGAATTTGGTCTTTTTAAAAGCATTTGTATTATTTTTTTATTTTATTTTAGTAAATGTAACACATTTTCACAGACCAACCACTCTGTTCTGAATCTTGTTACCTGCGAAAACTGTGGCTATAGACAAGTGATTGTGTTACATGCTGTTGTAGTCAGAAATCAGATTAAGTAATTCCACATAATTACCTCTATTTGAGGAACTGATGCCTTCACCGTGCCCCCTGAATGCCAGTTCTTGTTTGCCAAGATAAACAACAGTCATAAAGTGTTTAAGAACCTCACATTTTTTCTTACTTGCACATTGTGATGTATTGTATCCCTAGGCTTCTTATCATCCAGTTAAACATCAATCTGGGTTTGTCCAAAAGTTTTTAGTGTTACAATGGCTCGTTAGTGACTTTGAGAATGTTTGTGTTTTTGTGCTGACTTTGGTAGACATCCCAGATTGCTGGAGCCATGCTGTTCCATATCGCCTTTTCTGTACTGAACAAAAGACAGTTCCAGCAGTATTACTTTTAATTGACAGCTACCGGTAAGCCACGGATACCTTTAATAATTTTAAGTTTTTGAAAGTGGTGAGTATATCCCTTCCGTTGCTGTGTCCGGGTATTTGTCATGCACACCTCCCTTTTTTAACACTTGAACTATGATGTTTTTAATTTGTAAAAATCAATTATAAATATTATTTTGAAATTCTCAATATACAGATTTTATTAGGGAGTCCCCCTAAATCCCTTGTTTAGAAAGATACAGGGTATTAATGCTTATGACAGCGTAGCCACCTGCCATGTGGACGTATGCATTCGCTAAAAGGCAGGCGATCGAGACAAAGGTAAAGTTGATACACCCTACAGGCGAACAGGATTTATTTATGTATTGTAGTGCTGAGCTGAAGAGGCTTCTAGGATATGCGACAGACAACAGTTGTGGTTCAAAGCAGTCGGAAACCCCTGCATTTATTATTTTGTTAGCTTTTAGTAAAAAACGTCTTTCATTCGTCTTTCACAAACTTAACCTCTCAACTCTCTCTCTCAATTCTTGCGTCACCAGATCCGCTTCTCTCTTTCAAACTGTCATCTCCTCACACACACCCAAGTCCTCCCCCTTCTTCACTCATTAGTACAACACTCCCTAACTCTGACTGCTTGTGTCAGACCTGCTCACACCCCCCCTCAGTGATGCAGTCACACACAGGCAGTCTCACAAGCACCAAAACACACAGAGAACGCTAACAGATCTGAACAAGAATAACACAGCTTACAAACACACGTTACTTACAGAGTACTCCCATCCCCTTCCCCAGCCCATATTCAGGTCCATTCCCACATTGTCTCCAGCTTTTTGAAGCAACATTGCATTGTTTGCTGACTAACAGAGTTCCAAGCATGCTTTAGCAAGCGCACAGCATCTAACAGAGACATTTTATTTACACTGAATTTTCAAGATGATGCTCATTGTTTTTCTCTTTCCAGCCATGCTTGCTTGCTGTTACAGTCAGTGCTGTTTTTTAAAACTCAGGGTTCTCCCCAGGAATTCTGTACAGCCGGACAGCAGAACATTATAGCCAGGAGCACTTTCAACGGAAAAATAAACCTTGCCTTACCTTAATTATATAATACGACAAAGAATTTGAATAATGTGTTGTTGTTGTTGTTGACAATATTTGGTTGCACTTTTTTTATATTCTACTTTTTTTTCATTACTGTTTTTTTATTATGGTAAATGACTCTGCTTATTTAGCCACTGTAAAATTTGACTGGGGAAAGATAACGTAGGCTTATTGGAGTTTACTTTAAACTTAATTATTGAGCTTTTTGTTTAATTTAAATTGTTTTCTTTGTTAAGTGTTTTTTGCTACATTTTTTTAAGCAAATGTTCATTTTAACATTTTTTTTTACACAACAGTACTCGCACACCATCATAATTGCATGGAACCGGAGTGTAATAATCCAGCACTTAAGCATCTGTATATCAGCTGACAAGTTCAGCTGACATCCCAGCACACCTTTCTTCTTAAAGGCGTATCCGCCTCTATACATGAACCCCCAATATCTCTCACAAGCATCTGGGTACATATTTTTACGATATCATGACAGGAACACTTTTTTTTTGTTGCATATGAATAGCTATTGTGTACTATATATCACCTTACAGTACACTAATACGACAACAAATGGACTGAATGATAATACTCGAAAATAATCTTACGTTTTTTAATAAAGTAGCCCACACAAATCTAGCATTAGGTGGTGGATTGAGCCGATGTTTGGCTTATTTTGAAAACCCTGCATCACTATTTTTGCTTTGAAAATAAATCAGTTATATATATTTTTAGCAGTCATTTTTAACGTTTTAACCTCTCAAAGTGCTTAACACAGAAAACCTGCCCCTTCAATTCTCTGATTGGTTAAGTGTTGTGTCAATACATAACACAGCTGTCATGTGGTTCAAAGATTTTTTTTATTTCACCCAGCAACACACAAGTGACCTAGTCAGTTAGAAGCACAATCAATCCTTATTGTTAAAGACGGGTAGATTGGGTTTTTTTCAGCCCGGCGGTGAAAGGCCTGATGAGAACCCTGAAACTGTAAATAAACCTGACACTGCATACAGGGATAAACAGCCAAGGTAAGTACAGAGCTAACTGCTCAGTAACGAGGTGCAAACAGCTGACTGATCGATCTGTCAAGCTTTTTTACTACAGTGAAGTGCTGCCTTTTTATTGAAATGTATGTGAATGGCAAGGTAACAAGGTCCAAACAGCTGAGTTTGCCTGAAATATAAGGCGTGCTTAACATGGTATAAACAATGCTTGTTATTGAAATCAAAGGGAATGGCAAATGGCAAACGGCAAACGATAGTCCAATATAAATGGCTGCCCGAAATAACCGTGTACAGCTTTAGTGGTGGCGACTGTAATTCTCAATAACAACTCAATCATATTAGCAATACTGCACACAATTCAGCTATTCTTACTGCTTACCCTTGCATATCTGTCCCCCTTTGCTCACTAATGATTAGTCAGCTGCAAAACCATGGCAGATCTTTGACTCTCCCATTGGTTAAACCGACTCAAGACTTTCAACTGTTTATGTCCAGCCTCCACTCACTCAGAAGTACATATCTGCCTAATAAGGAATTATAAATTCCCTTGGTAGTCCACAATTTAGCTAATCCAGTTTATTAATATTCCAGTGCTTAACTGCTAGTGGAAGTGGATTGTAAACTGCAGTTTAGCAGACCCAGTTTATGCACATTTGAACAATTCTATATAATACTGTAAAGGATCCAGGTTGTGAATATTATTAGGTCATTTTATGGGTAAACCTTGAGATTTGACATTATGCATGTAGGGCCATCTGCGGTGTAACCACAGCCTTGTCCCGAGACCCAAACATCGGACTCCATGATTAAGCCAATAAACAGTGGAAATTGGGTGTAAAAATGAAATGGTAGTTTCGTGTTGAGCCAAGCAGTGTGCAGCTCGACATACTGTACGCTTAAATTGGGTATTTACTTATGTCGAGTCTCTGTACAGCCCCCACTTCTCTCCTTTTGTGAGTGGCAGGTAGTGTAGACAGTCGCTTTGACTGAATTATCGAAATACTTAAATAATATCTAGAGTTTCTGTTTTTTTATTTTTTCTGACAAATGTCCCTGCCTTTAAAAATGTTTTTTGCCAACTATTTTTATTAAAAAGTGAAACGAGCCGATTAACGAAGATTTCTTTCTATTCCAGCAAATAACATGCAGAATGAAAGCAGTGGAATAACGTTAACTGCTCTGCATTTTAAGTAGTGCTCTTACAATGCAAACACAATTAATCATTGCAAATATTATTTTAGTTAATGAGTTTAGCCAGGGTGATGTCTTTGTTTTATGAAACAGGCAGTTTAGTGTTGTAGCTACAACTTCTATGCATGAGGGTAAAGCGATCATCACTGTGGTTTTAGGGATGTATACAGTAGGTAGAAAATATTAATTATTATCATTTTTACATGATGAATTTCAGAAACTGAGATTGTTTAATTATGCTAATTACACCATTAAAGACAGGCAGAGTGCTTAGAAACAAAAGCCAAAAAACAGAAACCCTAAATATCTGTTCTGGTGTATTTAGAAGCAATTGAGTTTTGCATTTGAAGTAAGTGGGATACTTAATGTTCATTTCATAGATTACGCGATTGACACTGGTAGTGGAGCTGAGGGTTGTGTTGAGTTCATAGGGCTGTGGTTTACAAGGATCCTCGCAGCTGACAAAACACTTTAACAGAAGTCAAATGCATATTCATGAGTATAGTCAGAACACAGCCCAACAGATTATCACATCGACTGGTGAGCCGAAAAGTGCGAGCTGCAACCCTCTGAACTACACTTGATGTGCTTACAAGTCAAGCAGCTAAACTCTCTCGGTCTTGTCAACCCGCTTAAGCTCATTTTATTGCAAGATCTGTCTGAATAATCATGATATCAACACACAAAGTAATTTTGTAATTAAAATCACACAGAACTTACTGCATACAAGCACTCTTATTGTCTCAGTATTTTGATAATGACGTTACTGTTAAAATTCAAGTTTGATACATTATGATTTAAAACTAAAGTATAATTCCAGTCATTTTTTCATGGCTGGCTGGCTGGCCCCAGTAAAATATAGTACGCTGGCTGGCTGGCGGCTATATATATATATATATATATATATATATATATATATATATATATATATATATAGTCTCTGAGCAATCCGGAGTACCTTTGTGTCGTGTCTGCATAATAAAGTATTTACTGTAGATATTATGATAAACATTATAGATTTAAAAGTAGAGAAATTATGCAAACAATTGTGTCGTAATTTTGTAAGATTTAACGCTGTTGAATGTTGGTTTTCTTCTGGTGGTACAATGCATGTGAGGAGCCACAACAGATATCTCTCTTTGTAACTCTCTTAGTGCATGAGATCAGACGTAGTTTGAATCTTTTATTTATTAATTATTTTGTTTTTGCCATGAACAAACTAGAAGGGCTCAATTTTGCCAAGTATGTTTGTACTGAATTACTTTCACTTTTTATCTTTAATTTCATTATCTTTATATGTACTGTAAAACTCATTAATAATTTCATAAAATATGACTAAATTGATTACAAGGAGAAATAGATTATTTGTAATTAACATGTAAGTATATTAAAAAAAAAGATTGGTAACCTGTACATTTTGTTTCAAGATTTGAGATGTCATGGAACTGTAATTTATTTTCTATTGCAAAAGCTACTCTATTAAAAAAAAAAGATAGTCAATAAGAACAATCCACATATACATGGTGCTACAAAGTCTGTGTACCACTTTGTAGTGCTGCTGTGGGGGGAAAAAAGCATTAACTGCAGGTAATGTGATTGCAAATGACGACCACCAACATTGTGGGTCACAAATGGACCTGTAGCTGACACACATAAATTCCACTGCTTCGTTTTACCATCAACATAACATTAAAAACAGCAAAGTGCTCCATTTTAGAAGGACACACAACAGCACCGGTCTGTTCTTCAGATCACTAATGAAAGCCCCCCCCAGCAGCATTGGAAAATAGCCTACCCTGAAGAAAAACCTTTTAAAAGCTTTAAAAAAAAATCGAATCTACTGCATTTAGCCTGTTTAGTATTCTGATCTTTCAAGAAATCATCAGTGGAATCCTGTCACAGTAGAGGTTTGAAAGAGGCCCTGTAGTTAATACATGGGGACCTCTAACCTCTGCATAAGGGAAACTTCTGTTTCCTATGCAGTCAGTCCCTCACTACATTTTTTCCCCCAAGATATCAAATAAATAAAAAGGTAAGGAATTGCATTTTAAACAAAAGATACTTGCCTGTCATCAAATGAATCCAGCTGAAATGGGTTTCCATAGACTGACAGGGGTGCCGCTCCAATATCTGACCTCATGCCTCCCAAGGTAGCATCCACTTGTCTGTACACAGACGGAACTGAGAGCCCATGAAGTGGCTTACCAATCCCCAGGTTTTTAGCAATACGGGAACGTGCAGTTGTGTCCTTTCTTACCTGCTAATAATAAAAAGGGTGTGATCGAAACCCTGATTAAACAAATGACACAAAAACATGATAACTTTTCAACACTTATTTATCCACAAATGATTCAACATTCAATATCCATGTGTGAAAAAGTATGTGAACCTTTAGATTCAGTAACTGGAGGCACCCCCTTGAGCAGCAATACTTCAACTAAGCATTTCCTGTAATTGTTGGTCAGTCTCTCAAATCAGTTTTGAGTAATTTTGGCCCATTCCTCCTAACAGAACTGCTTCAAATCGGTGACATTTGAGGGTTTCCTTGCATGAACAGCTCACTTCTGGTCCTGCCACAACATTTCGATGGGGTTTAGGTCTGTACTTTGACTAGGCCATTCTAAAACGTGGAATTTCTTCTTCTGCAGCCATTCTTTTGTAGATCTGCTTGTATGTTTAGGATCATTGTCTTGCTGCATGACCCATTTTCGGTTCAGCTTCAGCTCACGGGCAGATGGCCTGACATTCTCCTCTAGAATCTTCTGATACAATGCAGAATTCATGGTTGTGTCAATGATGGCAATCCGTTCAGGTCCTGAGGCAGCAAAGCAGCCCCAAACCATCACACTCCCACCACCATGCTTGACGGCTGGGATGAGTTTCTTCTGTTGGAACGCATTGTTTGGTTTTCGCCAAACAAAGTTTCTCATTGAGGTCAAAAAGTTCTACCTTTGACTCGTCTGTCCAGAGAACACTGTTCCAGAAGACTTGTGGATCATCTATGTGCTCTTTGGTGAACTTCAGACAGGCAGTAATGTTCTTTTTAGAGAGCAGTGGTTTCCTCCTGGCTATCCTTCCATGAACACCATTCTTGTTCAGTCTTTTTCTGATAGTTGAGTCAGGAACACTAAGATTAGCCAAGGTGAGAGTGGCATGCAAATCCTTGGATGTTACTCTGGGGTTCTATATGACTTCCTTGATGGTTTTCCGGTTTGTTCTTGGAGAGATTTTGGTAGGATAATCGCTCCTGGGTAGAGTGACTGTGGTCTTGAACTTTCTCCATTTGTAGACTGATTAGAAGATTAAGAAAGACTTCTGCAAAATTTGGAAAAAGAATCGTTCGAGCAGCTTTGCAAAATCCTCGCATTACTGCAAAAGATTTGACACAAGAACTGAGAGAAGATGGTCAAGAAATTCATAGCGAACAACTCAACGATACCTTAACAAGATGAATGTCCATGGGTGAAAACCAAGATGCAAGTTAAAAACAATACACAAAAGAAAGCGATTGGAGTTTTCCACTGAATACTTGAAGAAGCCTGATGGTTTCTTCAACCCAATGTTATGGTCAGACGAATCCAAAACATAACTTTTTTTCACCAAGAAAGCAACAATATGATTGGAAAGGAGAAGAATTTAAACTAAAGTCGATTGCAGAATCCAAAGCTGTATGTGTTGAAGAATGGGCAAAAATATCTCCGGAAAGATGCCAGAAGCTGGTTTCAAAATACAAAAAAAACAGAATGCAAGCTATAAAGGAAGCAAAGGGTGGGCACACAAAATATTAATGCAAAGGTGCCCAAATACAAAACAACGTGCCCAAATTTATGTTTGTTTATATATATATATATATATATATATATATATATATATATATATATATATATATATATATATATATATAACAATGTACGTATATATATACTGCGTGAAACAAATGCGAAAGAATACCTAGATGGATTTATCTTTTAAATCGTTGACAATTTCACAATACCGTTTGCAGCGAATTCACTTCTAGACACTGAACTCGCAAGTATTTCTGGGGAAAATCGGTAGTATTTCCTGCCCAACTGATGTGATAACTCGGGTAACATGGAAAAGCATGGAAACAACACATTTTTCACCAATTCAGGCCAATTCGAGCGCACTCGAGTCGAGTTGGCTTTCCATGGAAACAAGTTATTAGTCTGTAATTTATTCATTATTTTTGATTATGGCCACAAATAAATTTTTTTCTACCATCAAGTGGATACATCTGTCATCATCCTAACACACCGTTTCACTGCACTGTACGGTAGACATGTTAATTTCAATCCCTTCTGTATACACTGGAGATGCTAGTAAAACGTCTACAAATATTGAAAAACAAAAGAAACTTAAAAACCCTCATAAAAACGTAGTGCGTCTGAAGTAGCGTTTTTGTATGATCAATTTTGTGAACAACAAAGACATTTACAGATAGCAAAGAGCTGTAGATTTAAGACTCAATCCTTATTTGGACAGGTATTACTTATTTATAGCAAATATACGAGAGCGATTGATTTTTTGTACACTGTTATAGTGTTATTTTTTATAGGATGTCAATGAATTTACTGCACTTTTGTATTATGGTATCAATGTATTTGTTCATTATGTTTTACAAGCAGGCAGTACTGTATAGTAGTAGCCATACAGCATACATGGACCATTTTATCTTGGATAAAAGATTACTAAATGGAGTACTAAACGATGGTCAAAGAATCATGTTGCTTTTTAAAAAGATGGTATAATTCGATGTATTTAGATATGGTTCACGAACGGGTCTGCACAAGTGTTCATGGGGTCAATTACTCTGCTATTTTCACCGTTACCTTTGGTTTCAAATTGAAAGAAAACTACATAGTTGTTTAAAATCTTTTAAAATCACATCTTAAGCTGATCAACTTCCCCACTGGTGTTTCTTGTATTTCTAAAGGTTTTAAAGATAAACAAGGGATGATCACCTGTGTGCAGCCCTTTTTACATTTTTTTTATTTTTTAAATATTTTTTACATTTACGCAGAAACTGTAAAACAAGTTAGCTTTGGATGTATCCATTTAAGGCACCATTGGAAACAACTTTTCTGTTCATCGTTTTTATGTTTGAATGTTTAAGATACGTTGCAGTAAATAGGACGTGTTCTCCATTACACTACACATTCAAATTTTTTACCAGGAAACCCACCTGGATGGTATCGGCACCAACGTTAGCATTATACATCCATTTTGTCAGGCTGAATGAGTAAAAACATCTCTGTAATCTACATGCTCATACTTTGAACATATATATTCTGTTAATATGCTCCTAGCAACCTTGCCTTTATTACAAAAGAAGCCACTGCTGTTTATTTTAATTTTTTTACATTTCTTTAGGTAACCACAGGATATTAACAAAATACAGTGCACTCCATTTATAAGAATTACTGATGTAAGAATCAACCGCATAGTGATCAAAACCACTGGAACAAAATCATTCCTATGCTAACCATGCTAAAATACTCTGCTTGTAAGAATTAAGCAATCCGCTTATAATAATAATTTTGGGGCAAACTGAATCCATGTAATACGGCACTGCATCAAGTGCAATGACGTGTACAACTAGTAAAGTTGTTTTGAATTTGAATTTGACCACATCTTGCGTGATTAAGCACGTACATAGCGTGTGTGGTATAATCCCTGGTCTGCAGCGACTTCCAGTAGAAAAAAAGCAAGTCGTGCAGATTATGTGTGTCGTCATGGCAGGAAAAAGAAAGACGTGCGACTGCATTGTACAGGTATTTTTGTGTTCTCTGTTAGTGGAAATTTATTTTAATAAAGTGAATACACATCCATTGAATACATACTGAGTACAGCAGTGTTACTGTGTGATATGCATGTAGAGGGAGAGGGGATTGCGTAGCCCGGTAATGGGTCGGGGGAAGGACTGTAGAGCTTTGCATCTCTGCTTAGTGAAAAACTGAGATTTGCATCGCAACTGAAAAAAGCAAGCCACAGATGCTTAAATGCAGTGGTAGTACCTACATTAACACCGCACGGCAGTTAAACTAGGCACCCTCACGAGATGATCCTTTCTCAAGTATGCTACAGTAAAATAGGATTCTGCAGCCTTGAGTAAACATAATCATGATCATATAACAAGTAACTTATTCACAAGTTTTGATTGTTTTGATGTATTGTCCTCAGTGATTGAGCACCACTGACATTTGTTTACTGTATTTAAACTGCTGATGCGCTGAGGCATGCTTTTGCTAATTGTAATCATATTGGTCTGCTTTTAAGAATCAACCGCTTATAAGAATCAAATCATCCAGGAGGGATGTGATTCTTATAAACAGAGTGCACTGTATTACCATTTTCACCCCAAAAAAGGGATATTATTTTGATCATAAAATTTGAAACATGTGTCTTGTACTGACAGATGTTAATTTAATATATCAAACTAAGTCTTGGGTGTGTCACTCATCTATTAATAGTATTATGTCATCTACACCTGCTTGACTTACATCCACAGTATGTGCATGTAAAAATGTAGTGATACACATATATTTATATGCTTCCCAGTTACCGGTTGTATGCATTCCCCCGCAGATGATAAGGAGTTTATTATCTGGGAACACCAAATATAAGACCAAATATAAGAGATTTGAATGCGATGCCCTGAAATTAGTTAACTTATCTAGAGGTTATTTTACGATTACCATTGAAAATAAATACAACTTCTTAAAATTACCCATTTTTTCTTGGAACGTCTTCTCTTAATTCGGCGCTTACGTCTTTTAGTGCCTTTTTCTGTGGTAGATTGTGTTGTTCCAGTTTTAGCTGTTTTCCATTGGGGTTTTGAGGTTTTTCTTCTCTTAGCTGTGGGCATCATATAAAAAGATTATGAAGAAGTTTATTTAACATAGTATGCTGTTGGAATCATTTATTAGTCCTCAAATTATATATAGTGATTCTACACAAGTTAAACATTAAACTTAACATGGACTGCAGGGGATGGCAGGCAGGAAGCAACACCTATCCTTTCACTAAATGTCAGCTTATTATACAATTTAACACAAAATCCAAACTACTACCTCCTGCTCTAGTTATTTGAAACTAATACTCTACTTACATTTTCCCAGTTTGCTTCTCATGCATAATACAACCCCCACCCTCTGCTTACCTCTTTTCCTTTTCTTCGTGGTTCCTGCTCGTGGTGCTAGAGGACGAACGTATACTGCCGTGTTGAGACCAGCAACAACACAGTTAATTGTATCATCAAGCAAGGAGGACTCCATCAGATACCTGGGAACATGCTAAAACAGTAAAGCATTTATTGCACTTTTTTTTTTCTGTCAACATAATTGCAAGGCACCTGCAGCATTTTATAATTGCAGTGATGAATAAAGTACAATCACTATAGAGAAAGCTAAACCAGCACAAACATTCCTGTTGAACCCATAATGTTTTGATTTAATCAGTGTCAAAAAAGATAGTCCTGGATTGAAGTTCTTTTTTTTTGGCTTTATTTTTTAATACTGTTAGGCTATGTACACACACACCTCAGTTGGCTCGACAGCAGTATTTATAAATGCCACCCACTGCGATTGTTTGTTGTACATACGCACCTTTCAGCTGAAGTGAGTGCGTTCCCTGTTTAAACAAACCACTGAACTCGGGCCATCATTACATGCCGATCGTGATTTTTGTGACAATATGGACGCTGTGTTTTTGTTTTGGCTTTTGTTTTTTGAAGAAAGCACAGTAAACGATCGATCAAGAGCTCATCAAGCTCAGCTATGCTTGTTTTTGCAAAGCCAGCGAAGACACCGTTTTGCTTTTTCTGCACTGATAAATGCTGTATTAACGATAAGCAGTAAAATTACAGTTGAATGAAACGTGTGGGCAATCTTTCGACCTGAAGGCTGGTGGGAATGACTCCAGTGGCATCAAGCTGACTGGATAAAAAACCTACATGTGCAGGTGTTTGTTGAGACAATGACATCATTGCTTGCGCGGTAGTCCACTGAGCACCAACTGAAGTTGTGTTAGTGCGGTTGTAATACACACACACAGTTAGCGCGTATTAACTAACCAAACTGAATTAACAACCGCACTCGATACTTGCTCTGAAAAGGATTAACTAGTGTGGTTGTCGCTGCCCTTTGTAACTGAACTGTGTGTGTATACAAACCGTATTAAGAGCAAAAGGTGAACTCACAACCGCATTTAGCCTGTATGTGTGTACGTAGCCTTAGTGTTTAAATAAGATCATGTCTTATGAGATATTTAAAAAAACAGTGAAAGCTTCCAATATAGATACAAACATGATTAATAAAGATAAACATTATCCTTTAACCTTGTAATCATCCAAAAATACACTGAGAGAGTTCTAGTCAAAACGTTTGTCATTAAAGTCATTAAGCTTCTTTTAGTATTTCTGAAACACAGCATAGCTCATACTTCACCTGGCTAATACTCTAAGTTTTTTTTAAACCGAACCTTGATACATCCGCCCTGTTCTATAACCTGTGAAATACCTGTGCTGTCTGAGCCTGTGTGATCCTGATCCTGTTCCTGTTGACAGTGGCTCTGACCCTCTCGCTCTGACGAGTCCTAGCAATAGCTCGTGTCCTCCTTGTATTAGTGCGCAGTCGGCTGGTGGTGGGCACTGCATCAGCCACTAGGGTGGCCACTTCTTCCTCACTCACCTCTTCCACACCTGAAGAAAATATAAATCACACTGAAATAAATAGGGAATAGGTTAACTAATTTTAATTTACAGGTTTGAAAAATCGCTTGCCTATTAAAACTGTCTCTGCCTGAATGAAATCCCATGACATAAATGTAACATTAATATTTAATGAATTTTAAAAAATTGCTTATAGTTTAGCACTACGACTTTAGTAATGTACTGTCCCTTCAAACAACATCAGCTTTAAGTGTGGCTTTATTTATTTAGTTACAGTTACGCAGTTTTATTTTTATTCACTATGCCAGTTTCATAAAAGTGAATGCTACGCAAAATTGATGAATTATACAATGGCACCGTCCTCCTATTCTCTTCAATGGGCTACGTGACATCATTACAGCTATATCATTAAAGTACAAACTATAGGAAAGGATCAATTAGCTGCTAAGAAATGGACAAGCATTGATGGGCCAAATGGGCTCGTCTCTATCATAACCTTTCTTATGTTGTTATGTAATAAACACAACCAACGTTTGATAAATAACTGTACAAAACTCAATGGTGATAAATTTAAAAATGCTAAAAGAAACATAAAATCAATGGCAAACCTTTTGACCTAAAGTAGCGGTGCTTCGATATAAGGAAGAAAATCACAATCGGCTACTGCCATTTTTGTTATTTTAGCCGATAATGTACACCGACATTCATGCTTGTATTTGTTCCGGCACAGAATTTAATGTTTGGTTTGGCACGCTTATTAATGGCGGAAGAACACTGAGACAGTAATTTTTCTTGCAGTAACATGTAACGTGCCATCAACCTGCAGTAAATATGTCTCAAAAAAGTGGTGTTTGGATTTATTTTTAAATATCAACAATGATAGGATAGCTGAGTTGTGTGCAGCAGAACAGACTTGATGCTACATTAAATCCAACAATGAATTGTGAGTAGAATTTCATTGTGATGCATTTTTTATTTATTTATTTGGTTGAAGTTATTATTATTATTATTATTATTATTATTATTATTATTATTATTATTATTTATACAATATAAAAATGACCTTTTGTCATTTCTGTTGATCTTGTTTAATCTTCATTGGTTGCAGCTGTATTCAGTGGCATTTTGAAGCAGAAATTGATTACTGTGCCTTTTGTTAAGTAGCACATTCAAGTTTGACTGAATTCTGTAACCAGAATATTTTTGACATTTTTTTTTTGGTTAAGTGAACAATTTAAGTTGTGCTGCATTTTTAATTAGAGAATTTAACAAAAGTTGTTGTAGTTGACGATGTGTAGGCTACATTTAGTTTTTCTGCTGTACAGTATAGGTCAAAGTATAATACGCAATGCTTGACTGCAAGTGGCTATAAAAGTTAATGTCGCATTATATATATTTTTCTACAGAAGTGTTTTTACTAGTACAAATGAAGAATGTTATTTTTGTGTGACTATCTTGTAAAACAAATGTACAAATTGCTATAAAGCACACAATATAATACCAAATTATTCTTCATACTCTGAATTAAATGCAACAAGTAAACAATTTCTGCTTAATTCTGTCATAAATACAACAAGTACATGATCTGTTCATTTTTTAAAACCTGTAATTATAAAACAGTTTAAATATAGGCCCTATGTCTTGTTCTAGTAGTTTACAACAGCTTACCTGCACTATCTATTATTATCAGTATCGGTTGATTTGGGCAGATAATCACAGGCATCGGCCAAGAACATCTTAATCGGTGCACCCCTAACCTAAAGTTTCCCAGCGTCTTTTAGTTCAAACACTTGACAGTAAATGTACGTCTTTTAGTATTTCTAAACTAGTTTGAAAGAATTATAGCCATTTCTAAGTGTATGCCAAACAGATGGGTGAATACGCAACTCTGTATTCTCAGATTCTCTCACTAACTTGTGCTAAATGTCAATCTCTTGAAGTAAGCAAACCTATGAGTGACATACAGTAGTACCTACAGGGCATAATGCCCATCACTAGAGCTGCTACAATTAAATCGAAAATCGATTTTTCGATCGATTCCATTCCTCATTATATACATCCTGGATAAATCTGTTTTTAAATGCGCATAGTTAATAACATTATTTAAGTTTATCAATGAAACTACACCGAAAGCCCTGCCTTGCTATTTGCAGTATTTCTGCCACAAACAAGCAGTGTGTGTGATCTTCTTTTTGACCCAGCTAGCATCTGACTTGCTGGTTCCATCCTACCAGTGAATCGGTTTTGAAAATGCTTTATAAGCACACCCCTCTGTGTATTAGCTGTAAACAACAACAACAACAAAAAAAGCGTGCTACCTTGTATCCAGACCAGGACAACGGGCTTCTATTCCTAGTAAACAGCATGTAAATAAATTGTGCACATTGAAGAAAACTGACTGTAAATAATTTGCGCTTCTTTGGAATTTCAAAATTAACTGTTACATAATGAATATTTAACAATATTCAATAACGTTAAAAAAATTTAAATAAACAATCAATCAGTGACGGTAAACGCAATTTTGGAGTAACGTTCAGCTTGACCTACAGAGGGACTGCATGTTGTGGTATGTAAATAAATGTATTACAGATAGTGAAGGTTAGGTGGTACAGTATTAACAAGAAGCAATGCGTGATGCTGCAGCTGTCACTAAATAAAAAAAAATGTTTTTCAAACTCTTGTGTCTAGTTTATATAGATTACATTCCAAAGTACTGACTAAATATTTTAGTAACAGTTTGGTAGTATGTGAAACTTGCTTTAGGCGAGTGTTGTGTTTTTTCTCTCCTGACGCTTCCAAAGTGTAATTACCCCTTGCATTCAATTGATGTGCACAAGCTTTTAATTAACTGCAATGATATTAAAATAATCACATCAGAGGGAGAGGAATGGAGCAAAAATGTATGTGGGCAGTACAATCATCGATATTTATTTGAACGATTATATTTTGTGTGCCCAATTAGTCAATTGCTATTCTGAGGCTTAACTGACAGCCCTACCAATCACCATATCTTTATAGATGTAACCATTCTGAAAACACATACTTGCAGTGCATTAGGAGTCAGTTAATAGGTAGAAAAAAGCTAAGTTTTAGAAAGTTTTATAATTGTGCTCTTATATGATCTAGGCCTCCTAAGATACATAATTCCATTAAAAATACTCTGTCATCAAATATGACCAATTTCAAATAAACAGAATTTCAAAAACAAGTAAAGAATGTAATCGTCTTTCCTACAAATGAATTCAAGAGAATTATACCATGAGGTGCATTTTGAACGGCGCATTCAGGACAGAACCATTCCTCCACTGGAACTGCATTCAGTGGAGGGTTAAGGCATTCCATGTGGTACCTTAAATAGAAATAGAGGTTTCAGTGGCATGCAATCAGAAAAGCAATGGGAGTATTCTTTTCTTCCCTGTAAAAGGATTGCTTACATACCCAGCATCGCACCCATCACAGAGGAGAAGGCGGTCCTCTCTGTCGCTTCTGCCACACACCTCACACTGTGTGTGGTCCTCCTCTGCCAGTTCATTGGCAGCAGCATGATTCTGAACAGGAATCTTTAAAAACACAAATTAAAAAAGGGAAATTGGAAAAAATGTAATCACTACTTTGTTGGGAAAGTTTTTAGTACTGATGTAAATTATAATTATATTGGCTAATAATTCTAAGATGTATGTTGATGCAAATGAGGTAGAATTCTTCTACGTTGAATTCTTCTAGTTAAACACAAGTGAAATGATTTAAGGCACAACACTACAGTAAGTAACACAAGGATGTTGTTATTTATAACTATATTATTGGTTGCGGTAATAAAGACCAATGTTAAAGAGTTTAATTAGCAGGGTTCCAAAGAAATACAGCGTTATACGTCGCCACGTGTTAGAGTCCTGCATTGGGCCGGGTTCGGGTCGGAATGTTAACTTTTTCCCGGTCTGTGTTCGGGTCTTAATTTGAATCCTCCAAAATGTTTTCTGTCCTTTTAGCGTACTCGTCTGTAACCCTTTCCCAAATAACATATTAGAAGGTGCTGGTATTTCCAGGATGCGATTAGGGAGGAGTCAGCTGAGGAGGAGTCAGCTGTGTTCTCCGTTTGGATTGCCGCTTGTTTGATAAGTCACAAGATCCTTTTATCAGGTCTGTTTGGTGATATTAAAAATGCATGTGGACAGGGTGAAACAAAAGATAGTGCAGGGTTTATATCATGTACTGGATGACAGTGCGAGAGTTAAGTGTGGAATTATTTTGGAATCATAGCAAATAAATATAATGATAATGTGACTGGATTCGTTGCTTGTAAAACATTATATTTTTGTGCACGGCAGCCACAAAACTGGTACATTTCTGCAAAAGCACAGGTGTAGCTCCCTTTCAACTGGTGGCACAAAAGGAATAGACATGCATTTTATAGTCAGGTAAGTAGAGATAGTTAATATGTTACAATGTTAAAATATATCCAGACCACTAGAGCAAGCTACCCCGCTGTATAGCCTATTGTATGGAGCGCCATTTGTGCCAAAACTATCCAGCCATTAATTTGTCAATTTGTTTTTCAAATTGTTTGTCAATTTGTGAATTGGTCAATTTGTCCAGCAATTTGACAATTCATATAGCAATTCATAAACATATTTGTTAATTAATCTAATAATTAATTAATACGAAAGGCTGTACGGACCTGCAAATTTCCAATCAACCAGAAAAACTTCCAATTGTCAATCTCACACTGTGCTGAAAACACTGCAAATTTTCTAGCCAATGGGAGCACACGCTACTATTTTAAGCAATGAAAATCCAGCCTCACTCAAAACTGCTTCAACCAATAATATTTATAACGGCGTTTCAAAAGATATTCTATTTAACAAGATACTCAACTCCACTGATTTTCAATGGAGACTTCCGTCTCACTGCGTGCAAAGCATTGTGGTATATAGAGTTAGGCAAAAAAAATTCAATGGAGAGTCAATAGAGGCATAAGAAATGTTGCTGGTTTTCACCATGTTGATAAAATGCATCAAACTTTTGAAGTAGATTTCACATTTGCCCAAGGCCTATTGAAGAAAACGGCAACATTAGCAAATTATGACAATACGTAATGAAAAATTTTATTTTCTGAGCACTATCCTGCTATTTTCTGAGCACTGTCCTGTTCTGCGGCACATTGTTACATCCTGACAACTTTTTATACTTACAACTTTAAAGTGTTTCAAAGCTATTTTCAAAATGGCCACTCTTATGCACTGGGGTTTGAGATCTGGCCTCTAAATCACTGCAGGAAGAGCGATAAAGAAAAAAAACATAACAAGTGCTCCGGCTTTTCTTTTCCATACCACATCATGGATCGTTATTGCTGTGTTACTTGTTTGACCTTGTGGGCCATAATCCTAACATTATCAGTGCACTAGAGTGGCCATTTTGAAAAGAGCTTTGAAACAGACTTTAAAGTTATAAGTTTAAAAAGCTATATTTTTCAGAACCCTGCTACTTACTCTAAAAGGACCTTCAGAAAAGGTCTGCACTGAGATGAGGGGTGTCAATAGTTTAGACTTTAAAGGTTAGCCAAGTGTTAGGTGTTTAAAATTTTTCCTAAACATTTAACCACTGACAAAAATATGCAGGCTAAAGATCGATGTTAGCCTTAGTGTTTACATAGCAGCAGGTATACAGTGTAAGACCATTTATTTCAGTCAGTATTTCTTCACTTTCAACAAACAATTAACTGCTGTACACATACAGTCTTATACACAATTACATGTTTAAATAATTTATAAAACGTGATGAAGAGCTTCTTATGTTGGCTTTTCTGGTAACAGAAATTCCAAATATGCAAAGTTTAAATGTTTAAAAATGTTTAATTTCCTACATTTGTAAACTTGAGTATTAAACGGAAACTAACAGAGATCATTATAATAATAACAAGGCAGAGCAACCGTCAATCATAGGACTACATTAGACTGCTTTTATTTAATTTTTCATGAAGAATATGGAGACAGCGTGGTACTGAATGTATACTGAACATCACCCTGGCCACAGTAGTCAACAGTTACTAGTACATGAAATACCGAAACCTACCTTCTTGAGGATTTTCCCTCCAAAGCTGGATCTCATGCAGATGTTTGTATAGATGATTCGATCCACAGGGCAAGAGTTAGCATTCTATAAAAGAAAAAAACAGCACCTATCTGTTCCAAGTAATATAGTGAGACAGAATTCACACAATTGTTTGTGGGTGATACAGAACTCTTTTTCTCTATTATTTCAAAATGAGAACAATTTTGCAAACCTTTATACATCACAAGCACTTACTTTTGACCACTCCAAGATGCAGTCGAGACAGAAATAATGTGCACAGCTCTCCGGAGTTCCCAAGGCCTGCTCCTGGAAAGTGTTGAGACAGATGGGGCAGTTTTCAGCATCTTCGTCTGAACTCAGGCCAACAAACTTAGTCTCTGTCCCTCCGACTGCTCCGTGTAACTCCTTCTCTGCTCCTTCAATCTCATCTTCTTCAGCATCTAAACACAATCAACATGGACGACAATCAGAGATAATCAATTAGAATCATTGAGCTCTCCTAGATACCCCAATGTGGATTGCAGGCCTCCTAGAAAAATTCTTAAAAACACGCACTTCTCCGTTTGGCAGTAGGTTTTTTAGGATTCCAGATCTTGTCAAGTTTTTTTACTCCTCTGGTAATATCACAGTCACTGAACATTAGGCATTACACTGAAGATGTTTCATGAATGGTGCCATTCCAGCATTTGTGAATCTGAATTTGGAAAAACACAATAAACGTTTTCTTACCGTCACTATACTCTTCTTCTTCCTCATCATCATCTATACCATCACCATCACCACCCTCCTCTTCCTCTTCACTTTCTGTGTCTCCTTCTTCAAGTTCGTCCCCATCTTCATCACTTGATTCATCTTGCCATGGTGGGGGGGAGAGCTTATACAGTCAATCGTGCTTAAAGCTATACTGATTCCTTATACAATTCTAAAGCAGCCTGACATCACTGACTCCAGTGGTCCTGACTGTGACACACTAGGTTATAACAGGACCCACATCACAGCATGTGGAACAGCATATCATAGCCACTACAGGTTGTGAAAAACGACAATACCAAATGTGTTAAAAAGGGCAGTCACAACCAAAAGAACAACAAACCAGGATCGGTGGTTGAATACTTTCCTGAGTTACTGTACATGTTTTGAAAAGTCATCTCGAAGAGTTATTGTCAATACGATTAATCCAGACAAAGCTTATTATTTAATTTTATTTGGTTCTAATGGTAAAAATACAAATGAGTTTGTATTGTAAAGTGCCCTGGGAAGCTCTGCATGAAGAGCGCTACATAAAAGCAAATCGTGTCATTTTGTATACAATTGAGTTTATGGATAAGAACATGCACTTAAATTCAAACAACATGCTGGTAGAATGCAGCAACAAAGAAATCAGACAAACAAAACTAATTTGCATATATGCATAGTAAATGAAGCTACCTTATTAAAAAAAAAAACAATAAACTGACTAGTTTACACAAACACCTAATTTAGAAAAGCTTTCAGATATTTGACTTCAGGCTGTAGGCTACAATGTCCCTTTGAATTCACATGCTTACTTTTCAAATTATGGTAAGCATGGTCTTCTTCAAATTACTATTACTAGTTGGTCCATGTCGGTAGCATTCCTTTGCTTGTTTTGCAGCTTTGCCCAGTTTACTGCTTATTATAGTTTCACAATGGTTCGGGAACACAACTAATATTTTATTTCCTTTCAATACTTTTGTGTTTGGCTTTTAGTCAGTTTAGCATCATTATTTATTTTTTGTTAGGTCTATCAAAGATGCATTTTTTAAAGGTTTAAGTTAGGGTATGCAGTCTGGGTGTTTGCCTATGGGTGGTACTACTAGCACCACTAACTTTCATCAACAAACTGTTTGGCTTTTGGCAGACTTTTGAGATATTATTTAGTAGTTTCTTTGATTACATGATGTTAAATAAAACATCAAAATTATGTTCATATAGTTTAATTTAGGTGATGCAAAACTTTTGGCCATAGCTCTATATTAAAATAATTAATGCATGTTAATATGAACCATCTACATGAAGAAAAGCACCTTTTCACTGTACAATAATTTTGGTTTCAGTTCAGTGTTTTATTTTGTCGGTATCATTCAGTTTGGAGTTTTATGAAAATGACAATTTCAGTAAATCATAACAGTTGTACCCCTAATGGAAATATTAAATAAGTTTGACCAGTGCTGTTTTTATTTACTTTTACATTTAATGCACTATAAGTCAAATGCATTTCACCATACTTGAATACATAGTTGTAATTAATTTCTCTGTTCTATGACCAGTTTTATGAATTACCTTCATCACTGAGTATGGCGGCACTTTGTCTTTTGCCTTTGCCTAGGTATGCATTCTTGTTAATTAGTTCATCCTGGCTGTCCTCATCATCCATGGCTGGTCATTAGGAAAATGATCGCTATAAAATTGAAAAAAAGATTCAGTTAGTTACATGGTTCATTAATCTACTGCTTTCCCAGTGTTTGTTTTATAGAGGTTAGCCGTTCTGTTATACCGTAATGGGATGGCAAATAAAGCATGGCTGAGAATGACACTTATAATGACACCTGTTCTAAAACCACTGCTTACTGATGAGGTACTTCACATAGACACAATTCCTGCGCTTTTGTTTTGTTTTTGCTATAGGCCTAATACAAAGATGACAGACAGAAACTTTGGTTTTGCAAGGAACATAATAACTGCAATACAAGATGGCCATAATAACAAATCAGATGTAAATCTCAACAAGTAGAACGAGTCATTGAATTCCCCAGTTAATGGAACTAGAATGTACCAATGCCTAAAACCGTTCTTACATGTGTCAAAAATATTGGCAAGACAGGGAATATTCTGATACAATCACCAAGTGCTTTCCCTATAACATTGGAAATCACACTAATAATAATTCTTAGTCTACTCTGTACAGTGTGCAATAACCTGGAGGATCTGGACAACAAATGAAGGCCAACTGGCAATGTACCAACTGTCTATACAAACAAAACACTGTAGCACACAGTAGATTTCATGACAAGTCACAAGTAGACAATTAATGTGTATTTGTTCCTCTTCTCTGCAACCATACATGGCAGAAAATAAACGACCCCAGCAAACTATATATTTTTTTCATTAAATGTGCAATTAACTAACCTCAATTGTATGTATAATGCTTATAAAATTAAAGCACATGTTCAATTACCCAAAGTCCTCTTGCAACACAGATTTTGCTGTCCGGGTTTTGGATAGCTCAGTGTCATTCTGAAACTCCCAGGGTTATAACAAATGTGTATGTTTGATAGCAATTTGATTGGCGCTAAAGCTGTTACAGCAAATACTGCAGATGTACTTGTAAAAACCAGAAAGAGAATGTCATACATTTATTGTATGTTAGTTTGGATGTCTTTTTGTATACTCCTTCATAAAGGTAGGAGCAACACACACAACAGCTGATTGTTATAACAAAGTGTTCCCCCAAAACACAAATACACCCACTGTCTAGAAATAGATCTATGAGGAAAATCATTTGCTAATGCACATCCTTGTGATGTTAGGAAAACTTTTTTTTTTTTTTTTAACTTTGTATTTTCAAGTTTCCAGAGTTTTAACTTATTCCTCATTTGACACACCACCTGTCTAGTATAGCATTTGTTTTACATGCACAGTAGATCTTCTAATTAAGTTGGGTACTGGTTTCACTAAACTTCCTACAAAACAAATGTTCTCTTTTTGAAAAATGTCACTAAACTGTGACTTTGTACACTTGCAGAAACTGGCATAAACTACTGTATCAGGCTTTCACTAAAACCATTCTCGATTGAATCTTCTGCTTATAAAGTGCCCAATTGAACACGAAGTTGAAAATATTGCAATTATTGGTGGGATCTTGGGGTCTATCCAATTTACATAAACAATGGAAGAATTAAATATTAATATACTGACTTTAAATCACAAAGTAGCACCATCTCTGCCACTTATTAGATCAACTGAATGGACCCCCTTGTGCTTGTTGGATGGTTATTTATTTATTCAATTATTATTTTGCCTTTTTACGTTTATGTCAATAGGAGGTTATTTGATAAACAGTGTAAAACAAAATATCACAATTGTCAACATTTTGTGTTTATAGTTGAAAATGTACGTGACAAATGACTACATGTAGTTTTAGGCAACTTTACTTTTTTTTTTTTTTTTTTTTTTTTTTTTTTTTTTTTTTTTTTTTTTTTTTATAGCAATGGTCAACTGCCAAAACGAGCAAATCTTTGGTACCTAAGCTATTGGAAGTCGTTTCTGGTGATTTCTTGAGCAAAACTTGTTATTCTTAATGTTACAGTCTCTACGATATTGCGCGGTGTACGGTGTATACATATATCATTCATTTTATAACATGCGTAATACCCTCATGTTTTCTGTAATTTGTTCTCTGAACAATTAGCATCTTTTTAATAACACTAAATTAACTAAATGTTTGTTACAATTCTTCCAAATCTACGGCAGTCGGGTCAACATCGCTCAAGGGAAAATAAACATATTATATCGTTAGTTATAGCAATGTAGGTAAGCGACTTGCAATGAATTGGTATGCCATGAAAATTAACTACTTACAAAAAACGTGCGTTTGGCTGTCTTTTAGGTTATATTCTTATTGTTTCACTGGCTAAGTGTATGTAGTGTATAATGAACACGGCAACTCAAACTGACCAAACAATGAAAATAATGCAGATGATTAATCAAACTAAAAACGGGTTTATTCACAAAAAACGAATACAATACAACTATTTTCACAGTGCAGCCTTTTATATATCTAAGTTTGTATCAGCCTGCAAAAAACACACACGTTTGTTGTCGGTTTTGTTTTCTGTCAGGTCGCAAACGTAAATACCAGCACGAGATTGAGACAGTTTAAATACAACAAAAACACATCAACTTCAATCCTTCCAAACCCTTATAAAACAACAGGCATGAACTCAAGACGTTTTACTTTTTCCAGCCACGCTTGTTTTGTTGTTGACGAGGCCCTCTTTGTTTTGACCAGTCTAATTCGTGCAGCTAACGATGAAATGTGATTTTATGTAAACATTTTATCAACCATTCACCTACTCTTTTGAAGCTCCACAAAGTATAATGATGCATAACCACTCTCCCTCCTCCCCCTCTTGTTTTAAATAAAATACTGTACTTAAAAGCGTTTCGGACCTACCCTACACGGGGCTGTGAGGTGAGGTATATTTTGGGTGTTTTGCTGTTCACAATTTGCGTGTTGACTGACACAGCCGGCTGGTCTCTGCGACGGAAATACTAGAACGTGCTCGAATTACTGTTACACACTTAAAGGGGCTGTACATATTTAAGCTACGCAATACTGCCTAAGAAACAGTAGTAACCACAACATTTAAATTCAAAACTGTATATCATACATACCGAAATTATTCAAATATTAATTCAAATAGTTATTATTACTCATTTATGAACCGCCTGTACAAAAGTATACAATAATAGCATGGTTGTGTGGGTCACTGCAGCTTTAAATTGCACTTTTCGTTCAGTAGCTAATGTAGTTTCGAGCAGGTGCCACTAGATGGCAGTTGTTGTAGAATAGGGGATTAAAAACAATTCTATATAAGGATTTACTTTGAATACCCTTGTGGCTTGGAACATTTTGTGTGTGTGTGTGTGTGTGTGTGTGTGTGTGTGTGGGGGGGGGGGGGGGGGGGGGGTGGGTGTGCATGGTGGGGGTTGGTGACCTCACTATTTAATGAAAGGGAAGAACACTGATTTTAAATCCTTCGTTTGCATTCCTTTAATAAGGCATGGAAGAAAAACTCCTCACCTGACAAGGCTTCCTGTGTGCAGGTCATTGGTTGGGTAAAATTAAGGTAAAAACTGTGTAATTACACTTTGATGAAGTTTGCAATCATTCGTTTTTCAGAAACAAATGAAAATACTATATTAAAAATAAACTTTTATTTTGAACACAATGTGCATACAATTACATAACCCAATGGTAGCTCTTAACCTTACTAACATTCTAAAGAAGCAAAACCTTGAGGATCGTATTCCTACCGCTGCTGAATTATGACATGGTCAATCATATATGGTCTAATCAATCTGCATAGTAATAACCTATTTCTACATTTGCTACTGTATATACAGCATTAACTGATACATGCATATTGTACGTAAAACATTATAAATCAACTGTGGACTGGAATTAGCTGCATAAAATAAACTGAATTCTATCACACCTCTAATATTCTTTTTTTTAAATAAGTTGCGCAATTTTATGTAAAAAAAAAAGTAATATTTTCAAAAAGACCATATTGTTAAGCCATGTAGTGTGTGTGTGTGTGTGTGTGTGTGTGTGTGTATGTGTATTTTATGTTATATATTAGATATGAAGCCATATATAATATGGTTTTGTGTGTGTGTTGTGTGTAATACTAGGATATATATATGTATATATATATATATATATATATATATATATATATATACATATATATATATATAAACACACAATTTTTATATTACCAAAATAGTTTCTTTTTGGAAAAAGTGCAAGGTTTCGTTTGGTTCACATTTCACACAAACGCACCTATTACCCTGAATAAACAGATTACCGTAAATCCTTTGGTCTCAAATGTGCAGTTTTGAAAGAAACACATATGTAATCAAACTTGTTTTTACATTTTAAAATGAATGATATCTGGTACTAAATTAGGTAAAATAAACATCTGTTTACAAGCCATGCATTTACACTCTTGCACTCTTCCCCTGGAATGGTTTTTGGAATAATATATTCAAATAGGTTTCCATATAATATATATATATATATATATATATATATATATAGTTATTTATATTTTTTTAGATAACCATTGGTGTTAACAACAAAATGTTAACTAGTTGGTTTGTTGTTTTTGATGATGACTCTTATGTGTTTGTTATTATACATTTCAGTAAAATATTATTCAAAAACAAAAAAAAAAGGAATACAACACTAGTGGATTACAAAATATTAGTTGTCTCGATATTTCTTGGCTGGCATTTATCTGTACTAATACGTGCAGGCACCTCTACTGTATATTATTATTATGAAGTACTGTAATGTTTCAATTTGGAAAGACCCCGATTCAGCCCGTCGTAATATAATTGGGTAAGCGTCTGTTTTTTTTTTATTTTATTTTTTTTCAACGTATTGCTAGAACCGATTTGTATTATGGTTCCTTCTGTTTTTAACTACCCATTAAGCAATTAAGGATGGACGCATCTTGTGTCGTTTAGCTTCCTGTTTTTCTAAATATCTGAAGTGATGTTTACAGGCTTCATTCTGTTTTAGGCGCATCCTACTCGGGGTTTTCCTGACGCTGAATATTATCTGTATGCTGTATCTGAAGTACGTGCACACTGGCACTGTTCTAATGGCAAAATCATACAAGTGGAAAGAGTTCAACCACTATAGAAACATGGGTAGAGCTCTTTACGAAATGTAGTGCTTTCGCGAACAGGCATGACCGCGCCTCCGGTTTGTCCTGTGGTAACCTCTGTTAACGCGAGTCTTTCCCTGCGTCAAAATATAAGTGAATAGTCGCTGGCAGCAGGAAGTAGATAGGGTGAACATGGTTTATTCCCACAGTAGGACGTGCAGAAATGAACGCTCCTAGACCCAACTGTAACGCATGGAAAATCCACCAAACCCATCGCGACGAAGACACGCCTCTGTAAACTGCTGATAAGAGGAGGGTTTGAAAAAGGCGGGAATAGAAACGCAGCTCTGATTTTGATTGGTTAACCCAGATGTCTGTGAATGCTTATTTGTATAGCCAGGGGCGGTTGTATAGGCAGAGGTGTCGGCTGGACTGATACTGAGAAGCAAAGTTCACTGCTGAGAAGACTGCAGTGATATTAAAGAAATGTAACTTTATCTGCTCTATTCTATATATTAAAGAAGAAAAGAAAAAAACACCGTGCATCACTGTTTTAATGGTCAACTTCTTGATCAAATGGTGTTTATTTTTAAAATGCAAGGAGTTCTGAATAATTTAAGGTAAGTTTTATACTTGAAATTATATTGTTTTTGTTATTTTGTATTTTTTTTTTTTTTTTTTAATGATTAAAATAAAATAGGATTGTTACAAAGAATATGCTCTGATTTGCCCTATAACATGTAAGAAATGAATTCAGTCCCTATATGGTCGGGACAGTCCCGATTTCCTAGCAAATGTCCTAGGAAGAAAGTCCCGATATTTACACATAGAAAGAAAAAAAAAATCATTTATTCTGCACAGTTGGTGAAACCACACGCTGTGCTGTTCACATCTGCTGATCACTAACTTATACAAAAGTAAGAACGCTTCATTATGCCTATTTGTACTGTCATGGTGGTCGTGTCGTGTCGACTATTACAAGATAATGAGTGTTTTTTTTTTTTTACGTAAGATTCCTCCCGTGTAACTGATGTGTATGACCCCACCCCGCTGAAAAGTTTCCAAATGTTGGCAAATATGTTATTATATTTACAGAATCGCTACAGTAAGAACGACCAAGCTGGATCCAGCAGTAGGAAAGCCACTGACTAACGCACATTGCGCTTGTTTTCGATTCCACTGTGCGTGTGACAGCGGCTAACCTGCTTTTCGGACATCACATGAGTTACAGCTGTCAGCATCAGGAGTCAGTACTGTGTAAGCCTGCTTCTGTAACGTGTGTGATACAGAGGGATTACAGCCCAAGCCAGGAGTCCTAGGACAAAAGGGGTATGGTAAATGCATGTTATAACCAGGGGCAAGGCATACGAAAACTGAAAAATTATTGTTTAATTCACAATTGTAAACTTTTTAGGGTTCTTACACAGTTTTTAAAAAGTACCAAACAAAACAAACAATAATAAACTTTTAAAAAATCAGCATGAAATAATCGGAGTCCGTTAGATTAGGTTTTGCTTTGTATATTTATGGATTTTTAAAATATTGTTTATAACAGTGGATTGTAAAAAGAAATAATATATAATATTACCTTTGAATACATCCTTTGTTTAACAATTTGCAGTTACTTGGTAGGATAATTGTTAAATAATGCTATTGGCAGGATGGATTTAAACAATACCTATTCAACTGAGTTGTCCTGTGTGGTGGTAGAAAGTTGCACAATAAAAAGCTTAATATATGTACCAGGCCATTTTCATAGTTTCTGTGTGTGTGTGTTTGTGCGTAATTGTAGAAACCAAGAGCATTATAATGTGTCCATGTTCAGTATGTAATATCAGGTTTTCAACATAGGGGTTCATTTGATCAACCTATACCCTGCCAGGATACGCCCCAGTTGAAATTAGAGCATTTTACAGCACTTAGGAATCACAGATGCTGTAAAGCACTTGAAATACTAATCAAGTTGTGATACAACCATTGGTAGTCTTCAATGCATTGGTACTCTTCAATGCATTGGTAATCTTTAATGCAGAATTACATTTTTCAGGTTAAAATAAAGAATAAATGCATTCTGCATTGCTAGCAAATTAATAATATTCAGGATTCAAGTTGTAACCACACAGATTGCTTTAAGTGAACTTGTGGAACGGATTGCCCATTAAAATCGTTTGGCTTATTTAAAGATGATCTATTTGGGGATACCAAGATATTTAGTGGGATGAGTGGGCAATTAATGTCCCACTCCTTCTCAGAAAACTTTTATTTTTTTTCTTTCTCTGCACCAAGAGGACTTTGCTGCCCTTCTGACATTGTTTTTGGTTTGTATTTTTGTGCTCCATAAATGTCATACAGCGACTACTGCTCTGTACTCCTAACTGTGCAAGCGCACCCGCTAAATAAACCAACGCGCCCATTGAGACCCTCATTATTTGTGGATGTTGACTAATTTCTCATAAGCCTATATAGTGCATAGTGCAAAATAATTGCTTGGCTGCAAACACCATGTGAACAGGTGACACAATTATCTGTGCAAATCTTTATGGAGCAAAACTTAGTGTAGAATCTACACTACTGTTCCTGAATAGATCATTGTCTCCTATTCAAATACACTTTAATAAACAATCCCTCTCATGAGTGAAGAATAACAGAATTTAATTTAAAAAAAAAACGTTTTTAAAAGAGCAATAAAATGAAAATACAAGAAGAAAAAAACTAATTGACGTAAACCGCACAAAGTCACTGGTTTTGAGTTAGTAACTAGCACTTGTGGCTGGTATTACAGCTCCAAATCAACTCGTCTGATAATAACACATCGTTATAGATTAGAATATGTATATCTATATATATATATATATATTATATATATCTATATATATATCTATATCTCTTAATCTACTATATATAAATATATATATATATAATAATAGATTGACCTCTGAGCCGGATACAGGCTCGCTTGGGTTCTTTTCCTTTCCAAATCATGACCCAACACACAGGATTGAAAGAATAAGCGCTGATGCGCACTTTTAATTATACAAAATAAATAAAAACAAAACAAACACCTAGCTCCTTTGGAGCACTAACTAAACAATCGTCAGGAACCTACTCTAACGAAACCGGACAGCTAAGCTCTTTGCCGGCTTAAACAAAAACAGATTTTTTTTTTTTTAAAGTTGAACACAAGGCTTTCACACAGTACCTACAGTTGAAAACACAACAACATCCCTGAAGGTACTGGCTGCTTTCTTTAAACACCCTGTAGCTGGCTCTAATTTACAATAACAGCCAGGTGCAGGTCATAATTAACTAATAAAACAATTTAAAAATTATGTTTTTGGCAGGGAGGATATTAACCCCCTCCCTGCTGTGTTACTATATATATATATGTAGTGGTGCAAATTCTTCAAAAACACAGGTCTTCCATATATCCCACCTGTAACTGTTTAACAATCAACCTAAATTGATTACATAGACACAGTTACCTCATTAAATTGATTACATAGACACAGTTACCTCATTAAATTGATTACATAGACACAGTTACCTCATTAAATTGATTACACAGACACAGTTACCTCATTAAATTGATTACACAGACACCGTTACCTCATTAAATTGATTACACAGACACAGTTACCTCATTAAATTGATTACACAGACACAGTTACCTCATTAAATTGATTACACAGACACAGTTACCTCATTAAATTGATTACACAACCTTGTTTTATATATGTTCTGTAGAAGGGAATAATGCTTTACTCAGCCGTAAGATAACGTACTTCCCTTCCGTTACTTTGCTACAATGTGCTATTATTATAGTGCAGAAGTGTGCATTTACTTTGCAATTCCAGGTTAGGGGCCATACAGCATGAGATCCAAAGGAGGTTCTTTAAAGCAGATACCATAATAGTATGCATGTATGGACACTGCAACACACTACTGGTATCGGAAACCAGTTTCCTTTTCCATGAAACTTTTAAACACCCTGTGGCTGCTTTCAAGCCTGCCAAATTCCTATTCCTCGTCTCCTGTTGCTACGCAGGTTGGTTCTGTCAAACACAAGCCTTTTCTCGGGTCACATATCAGAGGTAGAAAAAAGCCTACTTTTCTGACATGCATCAGCTGGCAAAATGAAAAGCAGGAAAAATTATGTTGCCAGAAAAATCCTCCTTTTGCTGCACTAGAATGAAATACTTTGCAGTTTGGGATACATTATCTTATGACAGTACGATATATAATTAGACTAATGGTCTACATTGAAATGAAGCTCTAAAATGCCAGGGCAACTGCACTGCTGTAATTTATTACTATTTCAAAATGACACATGTCCATCTGCACCACAAACCCAGTCCTTAAAACGCAATCTTATTCCAGTATCAAAGTGGGGTTGCAGTCAGTACCACCTGCAGTGTGCAATCCAATGTGCACTCAGATATTATGCAAACAGCAGTATCACTTGTATATATGAAGTATAATTCACCAGCCTCCAATGTTTCTCTGACGGCCCTTATGTTCTGCCTACATAGTTTATTCTGCAGTCCAAGATTTAAAACCCGCCAACTTCATCCATTACTTCGTGCTGGAGAGTGTTCTGCCAGCCCGTCATCCTAACTGGGGATGACAGTCCAAATTGAAATCGATTTCTGATTTCTGATTTCTGGAAATCACCTGATTTCAAATCACTTTCCAGTCAGGCACAGTGGCAGATGGAAACATGGCATAAAAGTGCTAAAATCTGTGATTGAGGATACCATCAGAGACCAGCCACACAACACCCTTCCAGTTCTACAGATACAACAAAGGCAATTTTAAAATATCTACACCAAAAAGGAAACTGGGTATGTTTATGACATAGCAAAGTGATTACTTCTTCTGTTTTTTTGTGTTTTTTTTTTTTTTTTTTGGGGGGGGGTTGTGACTTTATATCATTTTCTATTTTAGTCATCAGATCCTAGGGATTTTTTCAAACTATTAAAGCACTCACGTGTCCTCTAATCCCCTCTGGTACATCTATGTAACCATTACACTGCCAGCTGGTGGATGTAATAAGAACCATGTTTGTTCTCCAAGGTCCACCTGACTGATTCATATTTACACTGCCGCTTGAACTATATTTGACCTTAAGAGCAGTCAAAGTTTAACCAGCAACAACGCAAAGAAAGTATTTCATTGGAATTGGGGCCAAGTTTCTACAAATTGCCTCCTCTTTTCTGAGACAGCAAGTTTCCCTGAGAGCTGGACTAAAGCCAGGGGTTTTCGCATTCTACAAACATAGTGCACTTGATTCCTTCAACAAGTGGTTACCAAGACTTTAAATCCACCTTCTTTCCTCTGACCCCTGCTGCTTGCATGCTTAGTATTGCAAACATTGAAATAAGGGAACCTGAGCCAATGAGATTGCAGAGTGGAAGATGACATCACAATTTGCTTTGCTATCCCATTTGTGTATTTATAATAATGAGAGTTAAGTCAGATGTTCCCTTTCAAGTGGAATGACAACCATTACCGAACGGGAAGAGCCTCTCTGACCCGTCAATCACTGAGCATATATTAAATAGCTGCCCTATGAGGGCTCTGCTGTGAGGAGGAAGTCCCTCCCACCTACTGCTGAAGAGGGTTGTCCTTACAGTACCATATCACCATTTTCTCTCACCTCACTGAGACAATCCACAGATTGCCTTGTGCTTTCTTTGTGCTGGAAATTGGCTCATTTGTATGCTTTTGACCTACAAATTGGCTTTCTAATGGTAAGCTACATTGATGTGAGCGTTCTGGAGATTGCTAGTTGCCTTAGTCTCACGTGATTAGATTTGGTTTTGACCCCTCTATTGAGATTGGCTTTGCTTTTAATTTCTCTTCTACTGCTTCGTGTAGTTTAAATACCATTCTAGAGCTAATGTGGTCCTGTAGGTTGACCCTCCGTATTAGCAGAGCCGTCCTCTACGGCGATTGACTCAGCCTTAGCTACCATCCAGCTTGGGCCTACGCGCCTTTCTCAAGCCTCGGGCTCTCATAGCGCTACTGTGCTGATCCTCAACGCCAACGCCAAGTGACTCGGCTATAAGAGCCCGGCTTCGACTGCGCTGTTCTTCGGTGCCGACCCTGACGCCGATTGAACTCGGCACCGGCTTGAACATACTCGGCGCCGACCCGAACGACGACTGACTCGGCACCGACTGCTTTGCACCGAGCGTGCTCTCCCTCGGTGCCGACTACAACAGCTCGGCACCAACCGCACCTCCTCGACACCGACACCGATTGATTCGGCACCGATCAACAGCCCGGGCAACGGAGACAGACACTGGGGCACTTCAGGCGGTGACGGGAGCGATGGGGGAGTTAGGTCAGGCATCAGTTAGGTCAGGCATCTCCTTCAACAGGAGATCGCCAATCTTCAACAGAGGAACGTTGTGTGCTTGGTAAACCCAAGCGGTGCCCTCAGCGGCTTCTACTGCAGGTACAGTGGCTCTCAAAAATATTCACCCCCCCCTTGGACTTTTCCACATTTTATTGTTACAAAATGGAATCAAAATGGATTTAATTAGGAGTTTTTGCCACTGATCAACACAAAAAAAGTCCATAATGTCAAAGTGAAAAATAAAATCTACAAATTGTTCTAAATGAATTACAAATATAAAACAGAAAATAATTAATTGCATACGTATTAACCCCCTTTGCTATGACACAACTAAATAAGCTCTGGTGCAACCAGTTGTCTTTAGAAGTCACATAATTAGTTGAATGGTGTCCACCTGTGTGCAATTAAGGTGTTTCATATGATTTCAGGTTAAATATACCTGTCTCTGGGAGGTCCCACAGTTGGTTAGTACATTTCCTAACAAAAACTACATCATAATGATGAAGGAACATTCAAAGCAAATCCGGAATAAGGGTCTTCAAAAGCTCCAATCAGGGGTAGGATATAAGAACATTTCCAAGGCACTGATATCCCCCGGAGCACAGTAAAGTCCATTTTTAAGAAATGGAGAGAATATGGCACAACTGTGAATCTGTCTAGAACAGGCCGCCCTCAAAAACTGAGTATCCGGGTGAGAAGGGCACTAGTCAGGGAGGCCACCAAGAGGACTATGGCAACTCTAAAGGAGATACAGTCTTCCACGGCTGAGCTGGGAGACACTGTGCATATGGCAACAATAGCCCAGGTGCTTCACAAAACTGGTCTTTATGGGAGAGTGGCAAAAAGAAAGCCATTGTTGAAAAAAACTCACATCAAATCTCGGCTAGAGTTTGCCAGAAGGTATGTGTGAGACTCTGAAACCAAGTGGAAGAAGATTCTATGGTCTGATAAGACAAAAATAGAGCTTGTTGACCTCAACGCTAAGCAAGCCTAACACTGCACATCATCCTGAGAACACCATCCCTACTGTGAAGCATGGTGGTGGCAGCATGGAAAGCTTGTGAAGATAGAGGGCAAAATGGATGCAGCAAAGTACAGAGAAATCCTGGAGGAAAACCTGAAGTCTGCAAGAGACCTGGAACTTGGGAGAAGATTCATCTTCCAGCAGGACAATGACCCCAAACATATAGCCAAACCCACACTGGAGTGGCTTAAAAACAAAAAGGTCAATGTCCTGGAGTGGCCCAGTCAAAGCCTGAACCTCAAACCAATTGAGAATATGTGGAAAGAGTTGAAAGTTGCTGTTCTTACCGCACCAAAGGTTGGATTTTCCTCAGTTATTTGTACATTGTTCAACTGCTGGAATAATGTTTACAAGTAGTTCTTGGATAAAACTGCCTTGCGCACATTTTGGTTTAAAAATATCGTGGAACAGATATTAAAATGATTATTTATATCATACATGCTTTGTAATATTTATTTTTTTGCCTATTTAAAATACTGTCATCTGTATTCTGTGTCATTCTCTGTTAGTGTTTTGCTTTAGATCATTATTTACCAAGCGTCTTCACTTTTCCAACAAATGCATGCTTTTTTAACCACTTTTACACATTTCTATAAAACACCTTCTTTTAATTGATCAATTTTCAATTTCAAGGGAAAACTATGGATTCTACGAGAATACATTGAGCTGTGGATGGATTGAATACATTTGTTTAAGTATCATCAGTGTTTCTGTAGTTATGGTTTAAGTCACAATGAGTAAGACAGAAGTCAGATCTGACAGCTGTTGATAGAGGCGGTGGTGCTCTACTGGCAGGTGCTTCTATAAACAAAGACGCACACATTACTGATGTTTCACGAGGAAGCCTCAAGCTCCCTGGCCTCTCATAACTTGAACTCAGGAGATTTAAAGTTTTATTTGTATAAAAACATATATACAGTTTGATATTAAATAAATTGATATAGGCTGTTGTCCATATGTGTGAATCTCACATTCACAGAAACATTTTTTTATATATACTTTGTGATTAGTATATATAGACTGGATAGAGTCATTTATTTAATTATAGTCAATAATTGTTTTTTTCATGTCGACCTCTTTTTAAAGACACACCAAAGACCTGCAATGATCTATTTCAATGGGTTGGTGTATACTCCACATAAAAAAAATGTTTTATGGATGTGTACGGAAGGCAGGGTTTCTAACATGATTTAAAGTTTGTCACTAGATGGCGCCCAAACTACATACATTTTTAACCAGAAGTGCAGAGCATGAAAATCAGCATGTAAAAAGATTTTATGATTTGAAGCTGTGGCAGTGTCCACCCCTTGCGTGTTTATTTATGTATGTTTTAATTTATTATTATTATTATATTGTATTTTTTTGCAGGTGGACGAAGCCATTGGCTTACTGTTTGAGACCCACTGAAAATGCAGGTGTCACGACGAATTCAGTGCCCCCTAGGTAAGATTGATGTGTCTCCGATGGATGTGCGCAGGCGCTTGCAACAAACCTTGCTATCTGTCAGCGGGAGCGTGTGATTACTGGCTCACGACGCAAAGCGCGTAATTTGTCATTGCAAATCCACTAGAGCTGTTTGTGTAAGCTTGTGATTTCGGCGATTCTACATCCAGAATAGATTGTGTAAATACAGTAACAACAGCAACGATATACTGTGTTTCTTGAAATGTGTATAAATTAGTTTGCTAAACTTACCCTTATTGGGACACCAGTATTGCATGTAGTCTTACTATATTGTGATTATCGAAATATATATATGTATATATTTTAGTTAAAGTTGCTCTTATCAGGACTGAAGTTATTAGTTTTTTTATGTGCTCTTACTGTATTGTGAAATATGTATATTTTGTGACAACTGTAAGTCGCCCTGAGTAAAGTGATTAATAAGATCATAATAAATAAATAATAATAATAAAAATAATAATAATAAAAACAACAACAACGAAACGCAGCGGATTCATGTAGGTGATTAAATGGAATCTTGCGTCGAATTGTACGTGTATTTTTCACCGACCAAAATAAACAAATTGAGACTTGTTTATATTTATTTATTATTATTACTACACAAATAATCTACCATGTGTAAATTAATCCAGTTATTTTATAATTCAGTTAAAAGCAGTACAATCTTCTAAATGTTTATTTACTTATTTATTTGTAAGTGATTTCATTCCTGACAGCTTTTCACAACTGTCACACACACACACACACACACACACACACACACACACACACACACACACACACACACACACACACACACACACAATAAGCCAATAACAGAAACGTTGAACTTGAAAGGAGATTATAATTATTATTGATTTGCCATCTGAAAAAGAATCCTAGTAGTGGGTTTTGCCCTGTGGTGAATTTACAGTTCTCAGCTATGCATTTGCAGATGAAAAGCAAGGGGACACTGAATTTTCATGTCTATCTCCCAGGAAAATGTGGTGTCCCTCCTCTAAATCACACAGGAGCTTTCCAAAAACTACCCAACTTATACTGTTAGTGTGTCTGTCTCTAACCTGCACACTCAACAACTTTTGTCACTATAGCGTGCATTTGCACTCAATAAACAAGGGGCACCATTTTTTCCAGGGGGCACCGTTTTTTACAGTCACTCTGGAAAATGTGGTGTCCCCTCTGTAAATCAAGCAGGAGCGTTCCAAAAACTTCCAAACTTATACTGTTAAGTGTCTCTCTCACCTGCATACTAAATAGGTTTGTGTCACTCTGGTGTGCATTTGCACTCAATAAACAAGAGGGCACCATTTTTTCAAGGGGCACCATTTTTTTTCCAGTCACCCTGGAAAATTTGGTGCCCCCTCTGTAAATTAAGCAAACTAAAATCATAAAAAATAGCTAGTTCACGGGACGGGAGCTAGGGCTGCGCCTGCTGAAGAGAGATCTCCTGGCTCGCGGAGAGAGCACCCTCTCAGAGGTGAGACCCGAACTCGGCCGGACCTCCAAAGCAGGGGAGCTCAGTCCTTCCAGGGAGAGCTGAAAAGGAAATGACAGGCAGATAAGGAGAGAGACCCCGGCTTATGAGGAGGCCAGAGAGAGAGTCATCCTAGCGGGGGGGGTGATGTTAACGGAAGCAGCTAGAAATGAGATAGCAAAGGAAAGTTTTGGCCAGGGGTCCCCTCTGACTCGCGGAGAGAACCTTCCTCTCGGAGGATGAGGTGGTGGCGGAGGAAAAATGAAAAACGCAAGACGCAGTGATGGGTGCATCCTGAGTTTAAGTAGGAAATGATAGGAGGAGCCCTAGCACCTGCCACCCGAACTACACTGTAAGTTAACATTAAATGGGGGATCAATTGAGGGGCATTATCAACAAATATCAGCACATCTTCAGCATATAGCGAGATATGATGTTGGGTGTTGTTGACACTGATAGGAATAGAAGACATAGATTGACAAATTTCCTGAGCAAGAGGCTCAAGTGATAAAGCAAACAAAAGTGGGGAAAGTGGACAGCCCTGACGGGTACCTCTGGAAATGGCAAACTGAGAGGAGCACTTACTGCCTGTAAGTACCATCGCAGAGCGTTTAGCATATAAAACCTTAACCATATTAATAAAATTATTTAAAAAAATCGCCACAAGTCATTTCCACTTCAGCCTCCATCACTCTGCGTTTTTTTTTTTTTTTTTTTTTGTCAGTGCGTTTTAAAAAGGAAACACAATACTATCCCAAAATCCCCATGTGACCTCCTACTACAGCAATTTTACTGGCAGGGGCACGGTTCTAATGTGGCTGGCCCAGGCGCGCCGGCAGTGGAAATGAGGCATTTGTGTGTGCTCACATTGTGCATGCTGCACAAAAAAAGCTGACCTTAGTTGATGGCTGTCCAACACGTGTGGTGGAAGCACCTGTTGCAGCCATCGCACTCAATCTGAAAAATAAAAAGGAAAGTGGAGGGTGTAGAAAAACTAATGTAGAGAGTTTAATTAGGAAATCGTTACAAAGTATGGAAACCATGTACATTTCATTTGCATAAACTTTTAGAAAACATCTACTTCTATTAATTTATTTTTAATTTTGATTAGAAGACGTTTGGAGTTGCAGTTGAAAAAATACAACTACAGTGTTCACTACTAAATTACCCATTTATCTTGTGACACTGCATCCCCCAGAATGTCCTGCTCTCCACAAAACAGGCACTGTATCACTTAAACATTCATTCCTGACAACAGCAACTTCTTAGTGGCCACCAGACATTGCAGTCTCACATGTGAGTTAGAAATAGTTAGAAACTCCACCACCAGACTGTTTAACTACTGTGGATGAAGTAGTTTGTTATGTATTTACCAGTCATTTTACAAGTTTAGCTGCACATTATTTTCTTTTTATCATGAAACATCGCTATACAACATTATTTTCTTTTTATCATGAAACATCGCTATACTGTCCCATGGACAATACAAGATTAACATGTCAAAGCTGGCACTCACTCAAATAAGTACAATTAAGTGATCAATTTTAATGCAGTAAACCTGCTAGATTTAACAAGCTCATTGAACTATTACTGTATTGTCAATTGTGAGAATTTGAGCTAAACCTAACTAAATGTGGGCCCAAATTAATCTGTGCAGTAAAAAGAGCTTAGACTATTACAAATGCATCACCAGTGCCATCAGTATTAACTTTCTCATACTGTACTATTTACCCAATATACCTGATTCCTTTAGAACCGTGGTCCTCAAAGTGGTGCCCGCGGTAAATTCGTGCCCGCGAAGCCAGGCTATCATGCCTGCGGCAGCTGTTCTTAAATTATGTGTCATGAACACATTTCTAGCTGGTCGTTGCGTGGGAAAATAAACAAAGCTTTAAACAAACAAAAGCGTCACAGCAGTCTGTTGACAGTGCTGCTCGCTTATGCCGTGCTTGTACGTACTCGACTTTTTGTTTTTCCTCATGTGCCTCTGCGATAAAATCGACCAATTGAATATCTGCTAGGGATGGGCGGATCGATCCAAAGTATCGATACTTCTGATCCTGACGTTTCATTTTTGAGAATCGATCCTCACACAAAAATATCGATACCAGGTGCTTTCTTTAGCCAGTGTTTTTTTTTTTTTTTTTTAATGAAACTAAATATGTATCAGATATTGAAAAGTGAAAATAAAATAAAATGAAATCTAGCACATTGTTGTTTAGGATAGGAACTACTTCTCCTTCCGCCCTCTCCCTCTGCTCCTCATATAGCCTATACACAGGCACGCCGAGACACAAGCAGTCTCTGTCACAGTCAGTCACGTAAATGTGAACACGGTTGATAGTGCTCCTCTGCTTTCATGGCCGAAAGAAAACGAAGCATCGTTTGGAGTCATTTCACTCCAATAAACAGCAATAAAGCAAAATGTGTCATATGTCAAAAGTGTGTATGATATTGTGGCAATACCACAAACCTTCTAAAACATATAAAAATCAGTCACACACGAGAGCATAACAAGTTGCAGCGGAGGCGATTAGAGGAGGGGGAGAGAACACAGACAAATACCGCCACGTCTAGTGACAGAGTGAGGCAGAGATCTCTTACAGAAGCCTTTCAGAGAGGCAGGCATTATCCAGGTATCTAAGTGATAATATTAGGTTATTTAAATCATTTGAACATAAATCAGTTAATACTTTTTATTTTTTGAGGAGCATAATATTACAGTGGGTGCGTGTACATATACACTAATACTCCGATACGCCGACTAAGGTTAATATCCGGCTATGTAAAAAGTAATGTAAACACCTTTATCTGATATCTTTCATCGGGGTCTTAATAGCAGTAACACACCAAGATTTCTGCCCAACACTTTGATTAATCTGGTCATGTTATCAGCTTTGTCAGATTTCTATCTGTTTTTTAAATTAGTTCATGTCTGACTACGTAACCGGCGCCAGGTCCTTTATAAAGAGATAGATACCCCACTATTTCACCGATCCCATGGAAACAAGGTTTTTTGTGTAATCGCGGTATTGTTGTTCATGTAAACACTTCAGTCGAATTATTGCCATAACCTGATTTTTTCCAGTCGGTGTTTTGTTGTGCATGTAAACGCACTCAATAGGCTGCTAGATTGGACACATTTTCAAACAATATCTGAATGCATTATATCAATTTTGTGGAAAAACTGATATGCATTGCTCAGGATTTCTAAAACATAGATTATATCTTATAAAATGTAAGTAAAGATCTCAGGTTGCTAATACCTTCGGGAATGATCTGGTGAATATAACTCTTATGCCTGCCATCATTTTATCACAAAGGTGTCACTTTTATCAAATGGTGGATAATGCATTTTGGAATGAAACTCTTCTCACATTAATTAAATTACACACTTTAAATGTTAAGTAATTGCCTGTAGCTACTTAGTATAACTATTTTAGGCTGCATGAGAGTTACTCCCATATACTGCCCATACTGTATAAAGACATAACTGCATGTAGTGTAGCTTGTAGGACAAAAGTATTTTTATTTTTCATAGATGACTCCCAAAGAGCTGCAGAGGTTACAAGAAGCCTGGGAGAGATGATTGTGAGGGACCTCCAGCCAATCCCAATTGTTGAGGATAGAGGTTTTAATGCATTTGTCAAGACCCTTGATCCGTGCTATAAAATCCCAAGCCACAAACTCTTGATGGAGGGTACAATTGCAGACATGTATAAAGACTGTCAAGACAAAGTAAGGGCAAATTGTCAACGTCCACACAGTGTGGTTCTCACAACAGACATGTGGACTTCAAGGTCCACAGAGGCATATTTGACTGTGTCCTGTCATTTCATTGACAACTGGCAAGTGCAGGAGTTTGTTTTAGAAACCTGTAGTTTCTATGGACAGTATACAGCTGAAAACATTAGTTTAGAGCTAAAAATAATAACAGATGAATGGGGCATAACTCAGAAGGTGGTAGCAGTTGTTACAGACAATGGTGCAAATATGGTTTCTGCAGTGCACAAGGCTGGGTGGAAGCACTACCCCTGTTTCGTCCACACCTTAAACATGGTGGTAAAAGATGGAATTAAAGCTGTTCCTGAAGTTGTTCAGCTCCTGGAAAAATGCAGTAGCATTGTATCTTTTTTCCACCACAGCACAAAAGCCAGAGAAGCTCAAACAAGTACAAAAGCAACTGAAGGTGGCAGAGCATAAACTGATTCAGTCAGTTGAAAAAAGGTGGAATTCTGTATTCTACATGTTGGAGAGACTCCATGAGCAGAGGGAAGCAGTTACTACAGCCCTCTGTCTACTTGGAAAGAACACCCTCTCAAAAGTGATTCCCCTTGTGTCATACCCCTTGAAAATCAGTGGTATCGCCCATCCCTAATATCTGCATTTTCTCTGCGGTAGCCCAATCACACGTTAGCTGGGTGGGACATAAACTGTGTCTGTTTCAGTTGCAGGCACTGACAGTAAGTTTAACCAATAGGAGAGTCAAATATCTGCCAAGTTTTACGCAGCTGTCCAATCATAAACAAGCAGAGACCATTCAAGGTATTCTGCATGAAAATTGAAGGCGAGTGGGTAGCCAATGGGAAAGTGAAAGATCTGACAGCTGTCCAATCATTCATGAGCAGAGGAGGGATGTTAATACGCGGGGGGAGCACTTTCACTGACTGTTATTGAGAAAAATAATACATTTAAGTATTTAGAATTTAATTTTCTCTCTATATATATATTTCACAAAACAAGGGAAACACTGTAGTAGATTTTGTTACGAATCCACTTTCTCTGAATAATTGTGCTGGAGATGAGCGATCTTTAAAACAGAGTTGTGTTGACATAGTGTTGACATATATATAGATATAGAGATATATATATATATATATATATATATATAATATATATATCATATAGTCTATAGGTCATTACAGTACCCTTTCGACCACACACAGGAAATACGGTACACACACAGTGTATATGTCATGGGAAAGCAGTGTTTAAGAACCTATGCAATAGTCAGCGTGTCCGCGAACAGCCAAGTAAGATCAAGTTATGCCCGTGCCCAAATTACTTTGAGGACCCCTGCTTTAGAAGGTTGATCGCCATTTCCTTTCAGATAATGGCAATGGACTCCCTTCGGGGTAAAGTTACTCTGTCTGCCTTCGAGAACATCCTCTGCAAACTGAGAAAATAGGGTATTATTCTTTTTTTAAATCATAAACTGGTACAAGTTATGTGGATAGTTTATTTTATGTTACTTCAAGAAACCCTTTACAATGTCACCCAGTGTGGCTCTGTTTAAATAATCATTGAAAAACTGATAGAATAGCTGTACTGTATGCAGACCTTACAAACAAAAACACCACACGATGTGCCATCTGACTGTATTGGGTGGGAGACAGTTTCACAACTCCATCTTGAAACTTGGCACCCTTTTGTTCTCATGAAGGCCCTGAGGACAAGATTAGTATTTGTTAATTTGTTAGACTGTATGTAAGAAATAGGGTTATAGGAAAGCTCTTCTGGATAATTGTGTCTTTAATTAAATCTTTTTTTTTTAACTTTTGGCAAAAACATACAAAAAAGTCACTCAAAGTTTACTATTGCTTTTACAGCTTGTGCTATTATATATATATATATATATATATATATATATATATATATATATATATATATATTCCTATGAGCTTAACATGCAGCCTACATCACTCAGTGTTCCCAAGTGGTCTCCCTTCCAAGTACTAACCAAGCCCAACATTGCTTAGCTTAAGCATTGCATGGTAAGTTTGATTTGAAGAGCTTTTTGCAGTCAAAAACGTTCCCCATGGGTCACTACAAGGAAGTAGCTCCTCTTGACCCCCTTGTGCTATTATCAAAATGTCATACTGTAGGAAGTGCCTACCATCATTTCAATGTTTGATTTCAGAATTATGAACTGTATACCTACCATAACCTACACACAAATCCACCATTTCTACACTAACATGCCATAACTACCACGCAAAACACACCCTGCAATAAGATCTTAAAGTTATTTTTTAATTATTTTTTAGCATTTAAACTCACCCCAGTTATACCAACCCCACCCTTCCATACTTCCCCTGCAATACCACACCTTGTCATACTATACACCTGTACAATTTTAGTAGTATTATGTTAATAATATGAAAATGCTCTTAAATACAAACATTGTACACTTTTGTGGTGCTCCAAAAGTAACATTGACAAAACATAAATTTTTATTATTCTATTTGGGAACTGAGCTATATTATTATTATAGATTGCTAAAGAGAGACTAAAACAAATAAAAATAAACTTCTTACTTAAATATTAAGATAAGAAATACAGTACCAAGTAATATTTTAAAAGAAAAATGTTCTTCAATGAAAAATAAACTAAAGTATTTATGTACAAGTTTCTAGACTCTACTGCACGCTCCTCACAACACTGTCAGTAGGTCAGTTTTTTGTAAAATTAAAAAAAAACACAACAGACGACGTTTATAAAGGCCAATCCAACTGGACGCGAGCAATGCAGCGTAAAATTTAGACGTCAGTGTAATCAAAAGGGAGTATACAGACCCGTAGTGAACAGTCACTTTTTTTTCAATTTTCACGTCAGGCCAATACACACTGGACGCGAACGAGCGATGCATGATTTACAGAAGGGACACCAAATTTTCCAGGATTACTGTAAACAATGTTTATTGCATGCGCACACACACCAGAGTGACAAAAGTTATTGAGTATGCATGTGAGAGAGAGACACACTAACAGTATAAGTTTGAAAATTTTGGAAAAGTCCTGCTTGATTTACAGAGGGGACATCACATTTTCCAGAGTGATTGTAAAAAACCATGCCCCTGGAAAAAATGGTACCCCTTGTTTATTGAGTGCAAATGCACACCAGAGTGACACAAACCTATTTAGTATGCAGGTGACAGACGCACACTAACAGTATAAGTTTGGAAGTTTTTCGAAAGCTCCTGTGTGATTTAGAGGAGGGACACCACATTTTCCCGGGAAACTAAACACGAAAATTCAGTGTCCCCTTGTTTTTCATCTGCAAATGCATGGCTGAGAACTGTATATGCACCACAGGGCAAAACCCACTACTACAATTCTTTTTCAGATGGCAGATAAATAATAATTATAATCTCTTTTTAAGTTCAACGATCTGTTATTGGTTTATCTGTGTGTGTGTGTGTGTGTGACAGTTGTGAAAAGCTGTCCGGAATGAAATTACTTACAAATAAACAAGTAAACAAACATTTAGAAGATTTTACTGTATTTAACTGAATTATAAAATAACTGGATTAATTTACTTGTGGTAGATTACTTGTGTAGTAATAATAATAAATAAATATAAATGAGAGTCTCAATTTGTTTATTGTGGTCGGTGAAAAATGAACGTACAATTTGTCACAAGACTTCATTGTTTTTTTATTATTATTATTATTATTATTATTATATTATTATTATTATTATTATTATTATTATTATTATTATTATTATTTTATTTAATTTATTTTCTTCTCTGGGTGACTTACAGTTGTCACAAAATATACATATTTCACAATACAGTAAGAGCAGATAAAATATACAATAACTTCAGTCCTGATAAGAGCAACTTTAACTAAAATATATACATGTACAGTTCGATAATCACAATATAGTAAGACTACATACAATACTTCTGTACTAATAAGAGTAAGTTTAACTAACTAATTTATACACATTTCAAGAAACACAATATACCGTTGTTGTTGTTATTATATTTAAACAATCGAAGGAACTGGCGTGAGAGAGTTAAGTTTGTCTACCCCTGAGACATGGTGTGGCAGAGCAAAGCTCTGCCCTTTTTAAATTGGCAGGGATGGGGTTAATTTGCCCTCCCTGCCTGGGTTTATTATGTTCAGGTGGCTGGGGTTGATTAGTTGATTAGGTTAATTAACGATTAATCAGCGCCCAGCCACCTGACATAAAAGGAGGCCTCTGCTTCTCATTTGGGAGGAGGGAGTTGAGGAAGCAGGTTGGTGTTTGTGGTGGTTTTTATGTTTTTTAAATTTTGATAAATCCAGTGAAGGCATTGCCCAGCCTGGGAACCTTATTTTTGTAAGTTTTGTTATCTTTCTATTTGTGTTTAAAGATCTTTATTTTGCCCTTGTGCACTTTCATTTTTGTGTATTTATAATAGTTATTTTTTTGAACTTCAGACTGTCTCTGGGCCTCTATCCACTCGCCAGCCTGCCACACATGGGTTGCATTTTCCTCTTCCAAGAATGGTTGAGAATCTGTAACTTCACATGTGAGAATTTAAACCTTCACATGTGTGGTGGTTATGGTAGGATGTTCTTGATGGACTTTCCTGTTTAAAGAACCAGTATCGCAGTTAAGATCAGCCTCCAAAGCTAGGAAGCAAGCCTACTTCTGCATGGGGGAAAATGAAAAGAAAATGGATTTGAGAAAATACTGCAAAGTCTTGGTTGCATACCACTGCCATCAATAGTATGGCTGGAAAATCATTTAACCAGCTGCTGCCTTAAAAAAAAAAAAAAAAAAAAAATTGCCATACTATATCAGGGATGCGAGCGCTGTGGCACAGAGGTGCTTTTGAAACATTGAATGCTAGAGAGCTCAAATGGCTTTCATTTTACTTGTTATCTGCAGTGTAATAATGTATTTTCCTTTATGAAAAGTCTCCCATAGTAAAAGCATAAGTGTTATAAAGCAGTCAGAGCATGGTAAAACATAGGTAAGCATTGTAAATCCCAGAGGTATGGGAAAGTATATTAAAAAAAAAGCATGGCAAATGCATAGTGTAATCAGGGGAAAACTGCAAAAGTACTGTGTAAATTTAATGTGATAATTTTTTTAAATGGAGTAAAAAACCCAACTTTGTCCTTTGATCAATCACGAACTAGGAACATTTTCTTCTGTTCTTATGACATGCTTTCAGGTATGCCTCCCAGATACAGTATAAAAAGAGACATACTACAACAAAACACATCTGATTCTTAACAGTGTCCATAATGATGGCTTTCAGCTCTCTTACATAAGAACAAAGTAGGATCTGTCTGAGAATGTTCAACATGAGTATCACAAAGAGACCATTGACAGTAGTATTTTTTTTGTATGCTGTTTTAATATCTTATCTCAGATGGTTTTAGGTGACATGCAGCTTGCCAAAATGCTCTTCATATTCACACCTATCTAAAGAAATGTCCCTCTTCCCAGAACAACAAGCATTTGTTTTCATTTTTGTAAGACTGCACTACAGAAAATGACACACATGAATACCATCAGTATCCTACATATTCAAAATGCAAATGTTTTTGACTGGCAAATATGATTAAAAAGCTATAAAAATAAACAGCATAAATCATACATGCCAACTCACTAATCATGTATCTAATAATCTAATCATGTAATTCTGTTCCATACACCCTTTGTAGATAGATAACATTATCATACAGGGACTTTATTATTCTTTCACATATGTTATAGTGACATCAAAGCAGTAATTGACTTCAAAGTAAAGCCACCCTGAATGTAATTTTATTACAGTATAATTATGTGTTTGACACAATAGCCAATTTTAGAACATAGGTACGGCCTTGTGCTTGATTCCATTTTTGTTCTGTTAATTTCAAACATTTAATCAAACTATTAAGAAACTTAATCATAAACTTTTAGGTAAATTTAGGTAAATCTCAAACTATAATCTTACTGCCAAACCTTAAAGTTTACTACTTTCTCTAAATAAGTATCATACAAGTTCTTTTGAGCAAACAAAATATATTACTACTAATAATAATAATAATAATAATAAATTCCGTAGATTGTCATTAAAATTACTCTGCCTGACTTCTGGTAACCCAAACAATGGGGAAATTGGCAATGTAATACAGAACATTTGCTATGCGGGAGGGGGGCATGATACTGTAAAAACAGTGGGTAATGCCCTTTAATAAGGCTGCCCCTGTGTAAGCATGTCTTTTGGTTTACCATTAATAATTGTTTAGAAAATCCATCTATTAACATTGAGCAGACTGGATCAAATATCTTCAGGGTTGTTTTGTATTGTGCTGCAATAAGATACTGACCTAGAGACATTCCAGTGTGTTAATAAACAACCCAGCATTATTTCTCAAAGATTGGTTGGCATTTCATTGTGCTTTATATACTTCCTACACACCACATACCAGTACTTCTGGGTGAAAGTCTCTGAATACTACAGGCTCTACAATGTAAGACATGTCATATTTAAATATATTTACATACATATGAGTACAATTGTTTTACCATAGTTTGCCATGTTTTTAATATGCTTTGCCATACCTCTCTGGGATTTACAATACTTTCCTATGCTTTACCATGCTTTTACTATGACTTACTACACATTTTAATAGGAAACTTTTCTAAGAGGAAACATAATTAAAAATGTGTTTTGCAAACTAGCTAATTTTCACTCGACCCGACCCGCTTAAAATTTAAATATGACTCGTCATCTAAAACTTGTTAATTAATAAATATATATATATATATATATATATATATATATATATATATATATATATAGCTCAAAGAGCCAGCTGCCCAACGTTTTGATATGTTGTACATATCTTTCTCAAGGGAGCCTATATATATATATATATATATATATATATATATATATATATATATACAGTGCCTATAGAAAGTCTACACCCTCTTGAACTTTTTTCATATTTTGTTGTGTCAGTGCCTCAGAGTTTCATGCATTTTATGGATATTTTTCCTCTTATCGACATACCATACTCCACATTGTTAAGGGGAAAAAAGTTTTTATTGAGAAAAAATTATACATTAAAAATACAAAACTGAAAGATCATAATTAGATAAGTCTCCACCCCCCTGAGTTAATACTTCATGGAAGCACCTTTGGCAGCAGTTACAGCTGTGAGTCTGTTGGGATAGGTCTCTACTGACTTTGCACACCTAGATCTGGCAATATTTGACCATTCTTCTTTAGAAAACTGTTCAGGCTCTGTCAAGTTTCTTGGGGAGCGTTGATGGACAGCAATCTTCAAGTTATGCCACAAATTTTCGATTGGATTTAGGTCGGAGCTCAGACTGGACCACTCAAGCACATTTACCTTTTTGCTCCTTAGCCACTCCAGTGTATGTTTGGCTGTGTGCTTTGGGTCGCTGTCGTGCAGAACGGTGAACTTCTATGCTAGTTTCAGCTTTCTTGGAGAGGGCAGCAAGTTTTCCTCAAGGACTTCTCTGTACTTTGCTCCATTCATTTTCCCTTCTATCCTGACAAGTGCCCCAGTCTCTGCCTATGAGAAACATCCCCATAACATGATGCTGCCACCACCATGCTTCACAGTAGGGATGGTGTTCTTTGGGTGATGCGCTGTGTTGGGTTTGTGCCAAACGTAACGCTTTGCATTTTAGTGTTGTCAGACCACAAAACCCTTTTGCCACATGGCTACAGAATCTTCTGAGTGTTTTTTTGCATACTTCAAACTTGATTGAAGGTGGGCTTTCTTGAGTAATGGATTCCTTCTTGCCACCCTACCATACAGGCCAGATTTGTGGAGTGCTTGGGATATTGTTGTCACTTCCACACTTTGACCAGTCTTGGCCATAAAAGCCTGTAGCTCTTGTAAAGTTGCCATTGGCCTCTTGGTAGCCTCTTTGATTAGTCTCCTTCTTGCTCTGTCATCCAGTTTGGAAGGATGGTCTGATCTAGGCAGGGTCTTGGTGGTGCCATACACCTCCCACCTCTTAATAATCGTCTTGACCATGCTCCAAGGGATATTCAAGGCCTTTGATATTTGGTTTTTTATACCCATCCCCTGATCTATGCCTTTTAACAACTTTGTCACGGAGTTCTTTTGAAAGCACCTTGGTGCCCTTGGTTGAGTCTTTGCTTTCAAATGCACTACCCAGCAGAGGGAACCTACATTTATCCTGAAATCATGTGAATGACTACAATTTAACACAGGTGGAGGCCACTTGACATGATGTGTGATTTTGAAGGCAATTGGTTACACCCGAGTTAATTTAGGATTGCTATAACAAGGGGGCGGGACACTTATCCAACCAAGCTATTTCAGTTTTTATTTTTAATTAACTTTCTACAAATTTATAGAATCTTTTTTACCTTGAAGGTTGTGGGATAGGATGTGTAGATAAATGAAAAAAAAAAGAAAAAAATGCATTTTAATTCCAAGCTATAAGGCAACAAAAGGTGAACATTTTGAAAGGGGGTGTAGACTTTCTATAGGCACTGTATATATATATATACACACACACACACACACACAGCAGTTTGCAGAAGTATTCACCCCCCTGCAAAGTTTTGACAGTTTGTTGGCACCTGAGCGTACTCCACGACACTTCCAAATAACTTTACATGTAGAATATGCACAAACTACTCCACATTGGTAAAGTAAAAAAAAAAATGTATATAGAATATAAATAAGTAAGATTTACTGGGAAAAACAGATTATTCGCAGATGCATTCAACCCCTTTGCTACCGCAGCCCTAAATCAGCTCAGGTGCAAATGATTTGTTTGAAAGGTCACAGAATTAGTGAAATGGTTTCAGCCTGTGTGTACTCAAAGTGGTTTAACTTGTAGATAATTTCCCTCGGGTATATAAAAACTTTCAAGCTGCAACTCACATAGTGATCCAACAAAGCAACCATGAAGACCAAGGAGCTTTCGAAACAAGTCAGGGACACAGTGGAAAAGAGGCAGAGCAGGAGAAGGGTACAAAAACATTTCAAAGGCGCTGAGTATCCCTCTCAGCACAGTGAAGTCCATCATTAAGCAGTGGAAGATGCATCATACCACCCAGACACTACCCAGATCAGGTCGCCCTCCCAAACTGAGCACCCGGGCAAGCAGGAAACCAGTTTGGGATGTCAATCTGAAGCCAACAATGACCTTGAAAGATCTGCAAAGTTCTGTGACTGAGATGGGAGTCAGTGTTCACACATCAACAATAAGCCGGTCCCTACACAAAGCTGGCCAGTATGAACAGGTGGCAAGAAAGAAGCCATTACTCAAAAAGCCTCATCTTAAAGCACGTATGGAGTTTACGAAAAAGCATATAGATGATACTGCAGACATGTGGAAAAAGGTTTTGTGGTCAGATGAGACAAAAATTAAACTTTTCGGTCTAAATTCCAAGCGTTACCTCTGGCACAAGCCCAACGCTGCACATCACCCAGTCAACACCATCCCAACTGTCAAGCATGGTGGTGGCAGCATCATGTTATGGGGATGATTCTGTTAAGCAGGCCTGGGAAGCTTGTCATGATAGAGGAGAGAATGGATGGTGCAAAGTACAGGTGAATCCTTGAGGAAAATCTGTTTGAGTCAGCCAAGATACACTGGAGTGGTTGAACAAGAAGAGAATTAGTCGCCCAGTCAAAATCCTGACTTGAATCCTATCGAAAATATATAGCAAGACTTGAAGATCACAGTCCATCGACGATCCCCAACAAACTTATTGGAACTGGAGCAATTTTCCACTGAAGAATGGGCAAAGCTAGTAGAGACCTGTCCAAAAAGACTCATAGCAGTAATTTCTGCAAAAGGTGCTTCTATCAAGTATTGACTTAAGGGGCTGAATACTTACTCAACCAGTAAATTTTATTTTGTACATTTTCTTTGCAAGTTTTAGTTACTCTAAATTAGTAACTTTTAATGAATACAGAGATTTCAAGGTCATTTGTGATATTCCATTAAAATACATTATTATTTCCTTTCTCTAAGGAGTAAGTCTGTTAAAAAAAGGAGAGTGGAAAGTTCTAAAAGAGTGAGACCTTGCATATCTGTTAACATTATTACTAAAGTATAACTTCCTGTTTTAAGAATTATACACACTGGTACATCTGATATCCTGCGTTATTAATGAAGTTTGAGGCAGAGGTGCTGATTTTGTTTCTGAGCATGTCATTGATTGCTCCGTAGTTGATAGTTTTGGGAGCTTTATTAAGGATTACATCTAATAAAACTCCTTCGTAAAAATCCCTAGGAGAATAGATTAGATTATAATTAAGAACAACAGTTCAGCAGGAATTGAGAGTTTATGTTTTTCACTGCTTCTGAAACTAGATATGACCTTAGCAAGTGGAGTGCAATACTAGTATGGTGGGATGAAACAACAGCGAAAAATGTTTTTGTCTAATTACTTTTGCTGGTTTAAAACCAGTTTTATTGCATGCCAAGAGGCTGCCAAATCTGTATGACTTGTGCCAAGTGTCCATTTCCAAGGAACTGACAGAACAGATACTCTGGCAAAACCAGTTTTCAAACAAACAGCTTCAAGTCCAGACTAACCAAATTATGGTTTGAGAGTTAACACTGTTTTCAGGTGGTATGATTAAACAGGGCTGTTGGCAGGATATTCCTACAGAATAAAAGGATTCATGCTGTATTTGAGACATTGGACCTTATTCACAATTTTTATTTACAGTTTTTACTGAAGCTTTTCTTGGCGCTCACCCACCACCTTTGTTAAGTTTGCATTGAACAGTATTCTATTGCCAAGAGCCTCATGGGAACTCCAAAACATGTATTACTGGATAACCAGCAATGTACCTTAAAAGATCATTCTATGGTTACTTGTGTTCAAGACAGATTTCTACATATGTATTCGATTTTAAAAGCTCAGAAATGACCAGTGACAACATTAATAATTAACCCCCTACTCAGTTGTCAGACATGTTCATTAAAATGTCCACGTTTTGCATATGTAACAATTTTATTGTGGATTTAATGTCTTTAACCAAAATCCCTTTTCCTGTGTACTTCTGTGCCTTTTTCATTTTGTTCATCCTGTGCATCTTTTTTTGTGAACTTCTCAGTCTCACAGTCTCCAGATTTGCTTTAAAGCCGATTATAATTATTCTCAGTTTAAAACCTTTTTTTGATGTTCGTGTGTTTTGTGAGATCTGTGTGGATGTTGTATTATTCTTTTGTCTTTATATAGGCTAAGGGTAAATGGCAGCCGAGTTTCTTGTGCAGGCAAAACAAAAAAGGTGTCTAGTTGTTTTGTTTTTTTTTTTTTGTAATTTGAGATATCTGATTTACCATACACAGTCAACAGGTATTTTATGTGTTTTGTAACCACTTCTGACAGTCTCTGTTTTACTTTGAGAAGGAGTGTGACTAGGAATATGTGGCTGAGCCATTTTCATTTGAAAAAGAGAGAGAGAACTCAAAAGAAAAAAACCCAACAAAACCGACTGATTATTTTCTCTGTGTTTCTCAAACTGGAAGAGACCCCAAAACCTGTTCACACAAGACTGTCATGTTTCTCGTTGTATTTTCTTTCTTTAATGACATTCCTTAAGTCCAATGCAATTTTATGATAAAACATTGTCATGCTATGAGGGGTGGGTAATCCTTTTTGATTAAATGCGATGGTACTTGAACACAAAATGTTGTGCAAAGTCAAAAATGCATTTATGGCCAGGTTGTCACACCAATGCACTCCTTCTTACACATTATTTGTTATTAAGGCTTTTTAAGGCCAATGGCTGGCTTGACTTTTTTTTTTGATGGTTGAATGCAGATGATCTTCGAAGGTCAACTATATATAAGGATGTCATCAAAATACACCATACATATGTGCCATGGAAGACCCCTCAGTTCAAGTTTCATCATTCGCTGGAACATTGCAGGTGCATTATGAGGCCCATGTACAACATTCTGAACCGATACAGTCCTTGTCTGGTAGTTAATATGGTCTTCTTGGGACAACCTTACTTGCCAGTAGCTATTCGAAAAATCTAAGGAGCTGTACTAGGCTGAACCTGACAAAGCATCAAGCTTATAATTGATAAGAGGCAATGGGTGCGAATCCTTGATCATAACTGCATTCAGTTTACGATTGTCAATACAAAATCTCGAACTGCTGTCCTTCTTTCTGACAGGGATGAGAGGTCAAGGTCAAGAACTCCTTAATACCCTCATCAGCTAACTACTCAGAAATCAATTTTCTGCCATATATCAGGCGATGTGCTGTGGTCACATTGTTTAATAGGAGGGGTGACATCTTTTCTAATATGAAGATTGACAGTTCCACAGTGTCCCTTTTAGTGGACTGGCACTGAAAATACAGGCACACTGGTCAAGCACCCAAAGAAACAGGTGGTGTATGGTTATCTGTTTGTACAGTAACTGTTACATGCAGAGGTGAGCTCTGCAGACTTTATAACAAGGTTTTCTTCACTAAGGGGAAGGTGTACTAAGATGGCCCAGTCAAAGCGCAAGCATACCACAATTTGCATTTTTGTTGTGATAGTAAACATTGTGACGTAAGTACTAAGAGAAAATATGTTAATGAGAAAAGCCACAATATACTAATTTAAATATTTGATGCATCTTCTTAGCAAGATCTCTATTGTGAGTCATGCAACATTGTATAAATAAATAGTGGGAGCTGAGTTGTGGTTTGCTGCAGCAGAGGGTGCCCGAAGGATAATTTATATACATGCAAGAATCAAAATAACATTGTTTTTGTGAAATGCAAATGTCATCTGTATAGTACATTATGTTCCGTCTTCATTTTACCTATTTAAATAAAAGGCAGTTTAATCCCATCAGATTCTATAGTGGGGTCTCCACCTTCACTCCCAAATACATGTGTTTGTGTCTGACATTAGGAGGTGTCAGGTTTACATTTTTTTTACAATACAGTCGCTGACACACATGCATTTATAGTGCTCAATATATTTTAAATGTATAAATCATTGCACTAAAATAACACCAGTGTGTTTTGGGTAGGCTACACATTACATTAAATATAAATCTATACAGTATGCATGATCTTGGTTAGTGGTTTGTAAATAAATTCTTTCATTTCTTTGAGTACTATTGGGAGGATCTCATCCGGCCCAGGGGATTTGTTTATTTTAAGAGCTCCTAGTCCCTTTAACACTTCTGCCTCGGTTATGCCAAAGTTATTTAAAACAGGGTAGGAACAGGTTGACATGTGGGGCATGTTGTCCTTATCTTCCTTTGTAAAAACTTGTGAAAAGTAATCATTTAATATATTTGCTATTTTTATTTCTTCGTCTATGATTTTGCCATTTGTATCTCTTAGACATTTAACCTCCTCTTTGAATGTTCTCTTGCTGTTGTAATATTGGAAAAACATTTTGGAATTGGTTTTAGCCCCCTTAGCAATGTTCATTTCTGTTTCTCTCTTGGCCTTTATAACTTCCTTTTTGACTTGCATTTGCAGTTCTGTGAACTCTTTTGACTTGCGTTTACAGTTCTGTGTACTTTGTTTTTGGTCCCTTTTAAATGCTCTATCAGTGCTTTTTTTCACTGAATATTTTTTTTAATTGACCTATTAAACCATTTTGGCAATTTAGTTTTACATTTAGATTTGTCTACTTTAGGGATGTAATTGTTTTGTGCCTCTAATACTACATTTTTGAAGAACAGCCATTCTTTTTCTGTGGATGTTTTTTCTATTTTACTCCAATCTACTTCTGTTAGTCTCTGTTTCATACCATCATAGTTTGCTTTTCTAAAATTGTAAACCTTAGCTTTAGTCATTACTTTGGGGGTTTTAAAAAGCAAGGTTCTCTGACCCCTGTTTTAGTTATTCTGTCTTATTATTTGGATGATCGCCTCAAGAATGCATTGAGCATAACTGACAATGTACAAGAAAAAGCAGACTGGGAAATGCCAGCAAAAATTGTGACTGTTTAAAATATGCTTTTACACGTGGTCATTGACAGCTCTAGCTGGTATGTAGTGTTTATGTATAGCCTGATTATGCAAAGCAGGAACTGGCATATGAAAATCAGCACTAACAATAGACACACTGGAGCCTGTATCCACAAGAACAGTGCTTCAATTTAATTTATAATTCTCTTTACATAGGCTGTAGGTGGGCTTTTACATTATCTAGATCTGGACTGGAATTGATACTCACATCATGATTTCCATTATATGAGAGTAGATGTTAAACTTCATGTTAATTTGAACTCGGCTATCACCAAGATAAGCATCAACTAAGATGTAGCTTTACAGTAAACTAATGTGATCCATCTGCATCTCCATCCTTTTGCGTTGCTTTTCATCTGATGATGTAGATATCCTTCTGTCTGGTTTTGATTGCTGAAGTGTAATGCTGGCTCCAGGGATCAGCTTATTTTGCCTCCCCAGCGCATCAGCACACACAAAGGCTGCAATGCTGGCTCCGGGGATCAACCCAGTGCGGTCTCCCCAGCACGTCAGCATGACAACTGTCTGGATTGAGCTAAGTAGGGTACATCTCTGGGGTCTTCAAGTGGGCACCTTCCGTCCTCTGTGTTTCGTTGAATAGCCCACGACACTTCAAGAGGGATCAACAGTGATTCTGGCGTTCCAGCATCACCTCCCTCCGTCCCCTACTCAGCTCAGCCCAGCTTAGTTACCCATATATCAGCATTGCTTTCTTTCTATTGTGCTCAACCACAGCCAGTTGCTCCTCCTTTCTGCTGCTTCAGATAAGTTCTTCACTGTGTGACGCAACTCTTGGCCACTGAACCCGACATCTCTGAGAAACCGGGTTGTAGAGTGTGCCACAAATCCTTGACAACCCACCTGCACTGGGTAAACCTGGACTCTCCATCCTCGCTGTTCCTCTTCAGCAGCTAGTTGAGCATACCGAAGTTTCTTCCTCTCATATGCCTCATCCACAGTATCCTCCCATGGCACTGTTAACTCCAATGCTGTTTGCTGCAAAACCTCCTGGCCAGTTAGAAAATAGGCTGATGTCTGGGCCACAACACCGTCTAGAAGTAGTTTTCTGTCTCCCTGCACTCACTGTAATAAGAAGGGTGACGATCTCCTCTGACTGCGGAAAGAAATCTTATTCCTGTCTTTGGCAAGCCAGCATCAGAATGATCAAACACTGCATCAAACACTGTCCTGTGACAGAATCCACAACGACACTGCATCAAAAAACACTGCCCTGTGACAGAATCCACAAGAACACTGAATCAAACAATACTGCCCTGTGACAGAATCCATAACAACACTGCATCAAACAACACTGTCATGTGACAGAATCCACAATGACACTGCATCAAACAACACTGTCCTGTGACAGAATCCATAATGACACTGCATCAAACAACACTGTCCTGTGACAGAATCCACAACGACACTGCATCAAACAACACTGCCCTGTGACAGAATCCACAACGACACTGCATCAAACAACAATGTCCTGTGACAGAATCCACAACGACACTGCATCAAACAACACTGCCCTGTGACAGAATCCATAACGACACTGCATCAAACAACACTGCCCTGTGACAGAATCCACAAAAACACTGCCCTGTGACAGAATCCACAACAACACTGCATCAAACAACACTGTCCTGTGACAGAATCCATAACAACACTGAATCAAACAACACTGCCCTGTGACAGAATCCATAACAACACTGCATCAAACAACACTGCCCTGTGACAGAATCCACAAAAACACTGCCCTGTGACAGAATCCACAACAACACTGCATCAAACAACACTGCCCTGTGACAGAATCCACAACAACACTGAATCAAACAACACTGCATCAAACAACACTGTCCTGTGACAGAACCCACAATGACACTGCATCAAACAACACTGCCCTGTGACAGAATCCATAACAACACCGCATCAAACAATACTGCCCTGTGACAGAATCCATAACAACACTGCCCTGTGACAGAATCCATAACAACACTGCCCTGTGACAGAATCCACAATGACACTGCATCAAACAACACTGCCGCTACGCGTTGATGAGTGATCGTTACAGTAGCTCCAAATAAGCTCTACTTGACTTATCCTTTGTCCTGCCGATAGAATTTATTGATTTTCTTTGCAATATGAATTTATCTTTACTAAATTTTAACAGTTTATGTAGAAATTTAACGGAGTTGTATAATTTTAATATATTATGAAAGAAAGCCCTTAACTACAGTGGATGTAAATTCATAAGCAAACAAGTGGGTTAAAAGCAGTACAGCAGGGGAATTCTTCACAAAGCATGCTAGTGTGGGATACTTACTGTGAGCTGATTTTTATTTAAACTATGGAAGAAATAAAATGGTTGTTTGCAATCAAAATAAATGTTATTCCGAGTTTAAGCAAACTGGGAGTTTAAAGATCAGATGCGCAACTGTTATTTGCAGAAGGGAAGGTCAGTTAGGGAAAGCAGTTCTGTGTTTCTGAAAGATAAGACTCCCTGGCCAGATTTGCCTAACAGCTTTCCTAATCTGTCATCCAAAATCTAACTTCAAAATATTTCCATAATTAAGATATGCAATGCCAAGGCACATTACCCTAATTTAAAATCTGGAATTGCACGCCTTGGGGTTACACCTCAATTTTAACACCTCTATACCATAAGAAAGGTGCATTGCTACCAGAATTTAATACTCCCAACTTGCTGCAAAGTAAACAAAAACTGTAATGTCATCATTTTTTTAAAAGACGAATGAAGATGATGGGATTAGGTTAGAGAAATCTGGAAAAAATTTCTATCAACCATACATAGTTGAATTTAAAAAATATACATATACAATAGGATATATAAAGTTGTAATGAATTGGCATCTCAGCCAATTGCACTGAAAAACAAGGGTTGGGTATGAATTGTAAACCACCACAGGGTTGAGGCAAATGTTTGCACTTTCAGCTAAAGAGCGTGCTCTGTAATCGAGAGGTAAGTACGGCTCTTATGCTAATGTCCACTATCATTAATTCAATACCAGTTAGGAGGAGATGTATTAGTTAGTGAGTCTGAAAAAAAAAAGAATGCATTACTGTATTACTGCTCATAAATAACCATGCTACCAATATAGTACACAATGTAGTAGAACATGACATTTACTAAAACATGATGACTAACTTGATCCCAAGCCCCCAAAGATGAGGGGGCAGAAAATAGCCTCCCTGAATCACAGGCTCCACATATCTCTAACATGCTTCCCTGGCATCACACTTTTTCCCTTTTTTTGATCAATCAGGGATGCTTTACTGACTTTACATTAATAAAGAATTGAAATTACATGGTAACTGTAGAATACAAACAGCTGTCATTTGAAAAATAATTAGGTGCGCTGGGGAGGTGTGACAGAGTGAAAACCTTACACATTTCTGGCCCATTTCTACTGGAAATTCTTGATCCTCAGCTTAATGAGTTCTATATACTGATTGACTGGTCAAGTAGTTAATTACAGATGGTCCATCTAGAAAACAGATGTATAAAAGGCTGCAATCAGCCTTTGTCAGAGAGGGGAGCGAGTTCAGGAGTTTTTCGCTGGCCAGTTCTGTTTTGGCCAAAGCAACCAAATAATAATTGGTTTAAAGTCTAGAAGTGATATAGCAGGTGTCATGTCACAGGTCTGACATTTTTTTATTATAGTAACGTTATAGTAATCATTTATTTTATACGATACAGCAGTTTTGTGTTGGAAAAATTATGCCTGATACTAAACAGCAAGTTTTGGACTTGTTCTGTGTCGTAAAGACAACAAAGGGTGATTGTGCATTAACTGGTCAAAGTGAAAAACCAATTACGACACACTAAAACAAGTATGTCAGTATGCTGTATCCTCTGCCGTAGCTGTAAATTCAAAATTAGAGCTACCATTAAAATGAAAAGGTTGCTCAACAGGACATATATCAACAGTATTTGCAGAATGGTTAAGAATTAAAAGGACCATGTTTTATGACAATATGATAAGCGATTATCCAGATACACCAGCCACTCGATATATCACGGGTGTCGGGGTCCAAAATAAATCCGCTATATATCAAGGGCCGCGATATAGCGAGAGACCCATAGAAAAACAAATAGGCTAACAAATAAATGCTGTACCCACTCCCTCGTTTTATCGGGCGTGTCAGGGTCCAGTATAAATCCTCTACACAATCTGCTTTTTCTCATTTTTCATATAAAAAGCAGCACACCGTTTTAATCCATACAGCGAAGGATAATTGCTTGGTAAAAATGGGGAGCCAACTCCAGGACCACGAAATATCCGAATCCACAGTATGGCGAAGGCCGATATAACAAGGGGTGGGTGTATATGCAAAAATGTAAGTGTGACTGTGAACAGGATGGCTGCAGGGATGACATCAGACTAGAAACACAGACTCAGGAAGTAGCGGGGCTAAACTGAGACACTACGGCGCTCAGCGTTTATTAAATAATAATCAAACAAAAGAGTTAAACAAAACAAAAGACACAAAACAAAAGGTGCATTGGACAAACAAATATACAAATAACAAATAAATATCATGCAGGTGTACAAACCAGCACACTTAGCAATTGTTATATTTTCATTTACTTCTTTTCACCTCCTGTCTCCACTCTCATTCTCTACTCCGAACACTCTTTCGAATAATGAGCTTGGAGTGGGTCTTTTATCGCTGTGGCTGGAGCCTTAATTACCTGCCTGGGACATGTCCCATTAGTCAGTCTGCCTCATTGACTAGTGCACTCAATCCATGGAGCAATGTCATTATGGTGTACCCACTTCCCCTACCTGCTATCAGTGGAACTATACCAGAGCTGATAAGTCTTTGCCTCAGATTGTTCTGTTTGACCAATCTGTTGAACAATAGGGAGCCGTTCTTCCCTGACATTTCACTTTATCAAAAATGAATTGCATTGACATTCTATCACCAAATCAGAACAGTTAGTATAAACACCTGCGGACGGGCAAGACCTCGGATTGTCATCTAGACACGTGTTATGCAAATCAGCTGCAGTCACAATAGGAAGAATGGCTTTCTGTCTGGAGATAATGACATTCATCTTTGATTAAAAGTAAAACAAAAATGAACTTGGGTCATAGTTCTCTCGCTGGGTACATCAGATTACAGTTTCTGTACTGTAAACCCATTAATCCAATTTCTGTAAGAGACAGAAACAACTCTGAACTTTAAATAACTGATATTTCATACTGTGTTTTGTTGTGAACATTTAAATTATAAATATGTTTACCATTTTTTTTAATATGCACATAAACAGTCACCTTTGCACAAAAACGGCCATCTTTAATGTTGTGTAAATCGATTCTGATTGTATTCTTGTATTTGGTTTAATGTTGTGTAAATCGATTCTGATTGTATTCTTGTATTTGGTTTAATGTTGTGTAAATCGATTCTGATTGTATTATTGTATTTGGTTTAATGATGTGTAAATCGATTCTGATTGTATTCTTGTATTTGGTTTAATGATGTGTAAATCGATTCTGATTGTATTCTTGTATTTGGTTTAATGTTGTGTAAATCAATTCCGATTGCATTCTCTTATTTGGTTTAATGATGTGTGAATGGATTCTAATCGTATTCTCTTATTTGGTTTAATGATGTGTGAATCGATTCTAATTGTATTCTCTTATTTGGCTTAATGTCATTTATGTTTGTTGATGTTTGTGATTCTTATTGTAATCACACAAATCCTATGTTTTTATTTCATTTTTTTTTTTTTGATACGTTTTTGTTAAGGTGCTTTGACTATGGGGTGGTTTCGCAGACTTCAATTCTAAACTTCAAAAGACTATCCAGAAAAAAAAGAAAAAAACACATGCCCAAATTGTTTAATAATTGACCTCAGACTCTGGTTATGTTGATTATATATATAATATGATTTCTTCCACTGATTTTAAACATCTATGACAATATTAGAATGCTGTCCATAGTTTCTGCATTTGGTATTAACATACACACCACAAAGACATAGAGCCAGGTAAAGCAATAAAGCTGTCTTTGTATGCAGATATGGCAGGTTTAAAAGGTGTTTTTTTCATGTGCATTGTGAGGATTTCCCAAGCAATAGCCATTGTTAAAAATATCTGCATGACCTTTGTTTTCTTCTTTTGAAGTAACTACTGTAGGTTATGATTAATGTGATGATGTCTCAAGCCTCTCAAAGATTCTCTTTCTTATAATTTGCTTGTTTTGAAATACAAATAATGACATTTTTATTAATCCTTCCCCTGGTGTTTACCTTGACTAAAGTTTACTTAGGAAATAAAATAAAAAAACAATATAGTTTCTCTTAAAAAACCTTTCTTTACTGAATAGAAATTACAAGAGCAAGGTAATACTGGCAGATCCGCCACCACTTTCTTTTTTTGCAAACATTTCAGAAGAGATTTTCAACAGGAAAGAAAAAGAAGACTTTTAGAAGAGATGAGGTTTGAACAAAAGATAGCATTGTGGTTTGCTCTGCACTCTTGTGCACCTTGCTAATTCCAGTGTATATATAGTGTTTGGCACAGTATCGCATCCCATACAAATCTGGAAATCATGTGCCGAACACACAGGGTTTGTGATGTTGAATTGTTGCTTGTTTTACCACCCATAACTATTCAATACTCAATAATGCAAAATTTAGAAATATTAAAAGAAACCTAATCAATTCAATGACAAACATTTCCACTTTAAGTCTTTTTTTTAATGTTTAGATTAGTTTTGATTCACAAACTTACATCTCAAAAGTTTTGAATTAATTCCACATGCAAGAAAGTAATGGTTTAACAATGCATCTGCACGTGTCTCTTCAAAACAACCCTTCCTTCAACACCTCTTGCATTGAACAGGCCATTACCATGGATAGCATGCAGCACTGCACACCTGCCATCTTCCTCCTGTTGCTATATAGAGCAGTGAAACTTCTTATGAATTAACCACAACTGCTTCAGGGTTGGAAAAATTACCAGCAACACAGATCTCTTATAGCTGTGAGTTCAGCTTTCTTGGGGCATCCTGTGTTATCTATTCACACTAGAAGCATACAAGGGATAGCTGGAAATTTCAGATACAAATACACTTTTCACCACTACTTTGTAAGCTTTTAAAAAAAAAATTGGAGGCTTAAGTGAAGGCAAAAAAGTGGAGGCAACCTTCCTCATACTGCCCTCTTCATGAGACAGGAACAGGTCCCATTGGATGGCTAAGTATGTCTGCAGAGCTGACGTCTGACAAAATACAGTTTTGAGAGTCCCAGTTTTTTAAAAAAGACAGTCCTTTGGATTACAAGCCTGCAATATTATAGTTAGATTGAAATTACCAAAAAAAATCTTGCATGTTTCAATATGAAGGATGTACACATTATGTTAAACATGCTTTTGACTTTTAATAGTATTTTTTCATTGCATTTCATAAAAAAAAATGGCCAACATCTTTTACACTTTCTCATGCAGTACTTTCCTGTTAACGGAACATGGTTGACAAACTTGAGTTGCTTATGTCTGAGTCCTCAAACAATGACTCTCACCGAGTGTATTTTTACAGAAAATAAAAAAAATTAATGTTATAAATATTCGCTATTTATTTTCATCAAAAGCCCTCAATATCTTTACACAAAGGCTTGTCTTTGAGTTCCTGTGATTGACTTGTTTTTAATGTCAGCTTGTTTCCTTATCTGACCACTGGAGGTTCGCTTAAAGTATCTGCAATGAGCACTCCATACATTTTCTTCACAGACCTCTTCAAATAAATTACCAGTAAAAGCCCAGTTCACCTTTACAATGGTACAGCAACATAAAAGATCGACGAAATGAGGGCTATACATAATAAGTAAGATTTACTGGAATTATGTTTAGAGCCATGTACTGTAAATGTACATTTCAGAAATTGAGATGCAACAAAAATTAGTTAGTCACTTTAATATTAATATCAGTGTGTTGGTTGCTGTAACAGGGCGAGGAGCCCTATACAGTTGTTTATGTTTAGAACGGGGTCTCCCCCTCCGCCCCTGTGTTATTTTGTGTTTGTTTATTAATTATTTATGTATATAAATGATGGCGAAAGCTGTGTGCTTTGTTATTGTTTTGTTTTATTTTGAAACTTGTTCTGGCAAAGGCGAGGTTAGTAAACTCATCCTCTGCCAGGAGTAATTTAATAAACTCATGCAGATTGTGGCCGAGGGGTAACAGAATAATTACTACCCTCAGCCACGGTATATAAACCTCCAGCTCTCTGCACTCTGGATGGGTGTTCGAGAGGCGGAATGAGATCGAGCAAGGAGAGAGAAATTTAAAAACAAAAACGTCTAGGAACAGTGAAGGCCATTTGCACAGCCTGGCCTGGATCATACCTGTGTTTTGTGTTCGTGATTTGGTTTTGTTTGGGCTTTTATTTTTGTGCTATGTGAGCAAGTGTTTTCTGTTTGTTTAAATTTTTCTTTTGTCTTTAATAAAAACGGAGCATCATGCGTCTTTTGCCTGCAGTACCTTGCTGTTTTGTTCTTCCCGCATCTGGCCTGACGTCACCACTCATCATCCTGTCACAATAGCATATAGAAGATAATATTGCAAGCTAAAGGTGTTTCTATTTATAATAATTTCTAATTGAGATACATGACTAGACAATAAAGACAAGACTGAGTTGCAATGTAAGCCTCGCCCAGGAGGATGGAGAGGATGGAAAGTTCAAGTTTACCCAGTGGAGGTGGGCTGTTGAGGATTTGTGGCACACTCTACAACCCGTTTTCTTAGAGATGTCGGGTTCAGAAGCCAAGAGTTGCGTCACACAGTGAATAACTTATCTGAAGCAGCAGAAAGGAGGAGCAACTGGCTGTGGTTGAGACGGAAAGATTCTGGATGGGGATCTCAAGCACAATAGAAAGAAAGCAACGCTGATGTAAAGGTAAGTAAGCTGGGCTGAGCTGAGTGGGGGGTGGAGGGGGGTGATGCAGGGATGCCAGAATCACTGTTGAGCCCTCTTGAGGTGTCATGGGCTAGTCAACGAAACACCAAGGATGGAAGGTGCCCACTTGAAGACCCCAGAGATGTAACCTACTTAGCTCAATCCAGACGGTTGTCATGCTGATGCGCTGAGGAGACCGCACTGGGTTGATCCCCGGAGCCAGCATTGCAGCTTTTGTGTGTGCTGATGCGCAGGGGAGGCAAAATGAGCTGATCCCTGGAGCTAGCATTACACTTCAGCAATGAACACCAGACAGAAGGATATCTACATCATCAAAGGGAAAACAATGCAAATGGATGGAGATGCAGATGGATCACATTAGTTTACTGCAAAGCTGCATCTTAGCTGGTGCTTATCTTGGCGAGAGCCGTGTTCAAATCAACACAAAGTTCAACATCTACTCTCATGTAATGGAAATCATTATGGGGAAAAAATGCTATGGTATTTGTTGTACTCCTGCCTGTAGTTTAAAATAAAGAAACAGAAAAAAGTAAGTTTAAGCTAATAATAAAAGTTTTCCATAAGGTTATTTTTGTTTTTGCATTGAGAGTAGCAAAACGATTTAATCTACATTAACCTGTCAAAATGATAATGCAAAAGGTCAATTTTTCTATAGTAATTTACAGTGAGCTATACATTTATTTTACAGGTCCCAATAATTGCGTTTTTATGTTAGAAAACTGGAAAACAAAATATAGGATCAAAATGAAACAATGATGTAAAGTTAAAAGCAAGCATTACGTTTAAAATCAATAATTACATACAACTTACATATATCAACTTATGGCTGCATATCCTTGTACATAAAACAAGAGATGACATTTGTAATTTCACTGTGTTTAAGGTGAGCCTTGCTGTATTTTTATTTACGTTCCAGAAACTCAGTTAATGTTATGTTTGCATTTTGCTCAGATTTAGATTTGACTCCACCTCATATTTTGGTCTCCCAGAAACATGTGAATGAATCTGGATAGTGGTCTTTAGATGGATGGTATTTGTGGTATTGCCTTGTGGTATTGTTTCTAAAATAAACTCTCAAACAGGACTGATTTATTTATTTTTTCATAGTTTTCTGCTGCTGTCATCGCCATTGACTTCAAATGGTCACCTTACTCAGAAAGGCTTCTCATTAAGCAGCGTGCGCAGATCCCCTCTTGCACCTCATGCAGACAGTTCAGTGCTGCTGGTTATAGGTAATAATTTTTCAATGCAATAAAATTATCGATGCAAAAAAAATATCGATAATATCACGATCATCGATTATTGTTCTAACCCCATTAACAAGTAGAATTTACCCCTTAAGATGTTTAAGGAAAACAGTGTTATTGTTTATATCTGGCTATTGAAGTTAAGAGAGGATGAAATTCTTCTTAAAACAGCATCAGCATATCTGTATGCAATGATTTGTCAATACTTGATATTATTAGTTTACTTTTACAAGGTGACTTACAGCACATGTATAGCCCATTGTGTCTCCAGACTGCCTTCTGTAATTGTATTTATTTATTGGTACAGGAACCATACTCACCTATGTAGATGTGGTACCTGTTTAAGTCTGGGTCTTTACATTGCGAGAGGTGAAACCTTCTCATCCCTGCATCAACAAATATGTCTGCAGATGATTCTCAATATCTAACACACTTTAACACAGATCCCTGCTACAAATGAAGCAGGACAACACACTGTTCACCGGAGTGGAGAGGGGGGCAGCTACACAATAGAAGCATAACTAACTGAAAGCTAGAGGGGCACAACAAAACTATATATGCAGTGCCTACATAGAAAGTCTACACCCCCTTTCAATATGTTCACTGTTTGTTGCCTTATAGCCAGGAATTAAAATACATTTAAAAAAAAAACATTTATCTACATATCCTACCCCACAACTTCCAAGTGAAAAAAAATATAATAGAAATTTGTAGAAAATTAATTAAAAATAAAAACTGAAATAGCTTGAGTGGATAAGTGTCCACCCCCCCCACCCCCCCTTGTAATAGCAATCCTAAATTAGCTCAGGTGTAACCAATCGCCTTCAAAATCACACACCAAGTTAGGTGGCCTCCACCTGTGTTAAATTGTAGTGATTCATATGATTTCAGGATAAAGTCAGCAGTTCCTGTAGGTTCCCTCTGCTGGGTAGTGCATTTTAAAGCAAAGACTCAACCATGAGCACCAAGGCACGTTCAAAAGAATTCTGGGACAAACTTGTTGAAAGGCACAGATCGGGATGGGTATAAAAAAATATCAAAGCCCTTGAATATCCCTTGGAGCACAGTCAAGACAATTATTAAGAATTGGAAGGTGTATGGCACCACCAAGACCATGCCTAGATCAGGCTGCCCCTCCAAACTGGATGACCAAGCAAGAAGGAAATTGATCAGAGAGGCTACCAAGAGGCCAATGGCAACTTTGCAAGAGATACAGGCTTTTATGGCCAAGACTGGTCAAAGTGTGCATGAGTCAACATTATCCCAAGCACTCCACAAATTTGGCCTATATGGTAGGGTGGCAAGAAGGAAGCCATTACTCAAGACAGCCCACCTTCAATCCTGTTTGAAGTATGCAAAAAAACACTCAGGAGATTCTGTAGCCATGTGGTAAAAAGTTCTGTGGTCTGACAAAACTAAAATGGAAATTTTTGGCCTAAATGCAAAGCATTATGTTTGGAGCAAACCCAACACAGCACATCACCCAAAGAACACCATCCCTACTCTGAAGTATGGTGGTGGCAGCATCATGTTATGAGAATGTTTCTCATCAGCAGGGACTGGGGCACTTGTCAGGACAGAAGGGAAAATGAATGGAGCAAAGTACAGAGAAATCGTTGAGGAAAACCTGCTGCCCTCTGCAAAAAAGCTGAAACTGGGATGGAAGTTCACCTTTCAGCATGACAGCGACCCAAAGCACACAGCTAAGCTACACTGGAGTTTCTAAGGAACAAAAAGGTAAATGTCCTTGAGTGGCCCAGTCTGAGCCCCAACCTAAATCCAATCGAAAATTTGTGGCATGACTTGAAGATTGCTGTCCATCAATGCTCCCCAAGGAATTTGACAGAGCTTGAACAGTTTTGTAAAGAAGAATGGTCAAATATTGCCAAATCTAGGTGTGTAAAGTCAGTAGAGATCTTTCCCAACAGACATACAACTGTAATTGCTGCCAAAGGTGCTTCCACCAAGTATTAATTCAGGGGGGTGGAGACTTTCAGTTTTGTATTTTTAATATATAATTTTTTTCACAATAAAAACTTTTTTCCCCTTAACAGTGTTTAGTATGGTGTGTAAATAAGTGGAAATAAATCCTCATTTAAATGCATAAAACCATGAAGCATTGACAAAACAAAATGTGAAAAAGGTTCAAGAGGGTGTAGACTTTCTATAGACACTGTGTGTATATATATATATATATATATATCTTATATATATAATATATCTATTATATAGTTTATATATATGATATATATTTGTAGAAAATGCAAATGCATATACTTCCTCCGTACCCTAGTTAACGCAGGAGAAATTTGAACAATTGATTTAGGATATGCATCAATGATCTCTGGGTAAGAGATCAGTTTGTTCCTCCTGATCAAGCAACATGGAGACTGGGAGTTCAACTTGTGTGTGGAGTTCATCAGACTAGGTAGGAAAGGGATATCATTGACCTTGAGAGTCTGACAAATAGCAACCAGACTAACCTCAGGGCTTAAAGAAATGAGCTACAGTATAAAGATAGACTGAAAGAATTGAATCCACTGAGCCTAAGGGGGGGTTGGTAAAAATATTAAAACTCAAGCCATTACTTTAAGCACTGTACAGAAACCAGGACCAGAGGAAGCACTTGTAAATTAAGTGGAGATACACTTAGGACAGAGTGAAGGAGAAAGACACTTCTTCACATAGAATGGTGAGTGTTTGGAATGCTTTTGAGACAGAATCACTTAGATCCTTTAAAACCGAATTTGACTTTAAAGATGAATCAGCTACTAGGAACCAGATACACTTTGGTGGGCTGAATGGCCTTGTCTCATTCATACATTTTCTTAAGTTCTAATGTTTTTTCACAATCCATACCACAGATGTTGCAATTTTACCCTTATTTTTGTTTGTATGAGCACTGTAGGTAATCCAGATCAGACACATTGTGCCAAGGTGAAGCATGGACTTTCCTCAAAGAAAAATACTCTTTCCTGGTGAATGCTGTGTGAATACAAATACTAAAACTAGCAGGATTATGTCGAAACTATATTGCTGGAATAATCAAGGTTGAGTTATGGGGATTCCCTTTAAAGCAATTTAAAAAATAACAACTTTTAGTTTGATAGGAATTTCTCTACATTTATGTAAAAATGTATATGTGCCACACAGACACGCGTTCTAACAGTCTTCATATACCCCCAATGACTTGGGTTCTCTGGATATCAGTATCTCCTTACTTTGTTGAAAAGTGCGGGGGGGGCAAATTGATGGATTGAGTAGATTAGAGATCAGAGTTGTTTATTGTTTTATACCATTCAAATTGTTCTATTCTTCTGAGATATTGTGTCTTTTCCTTTGTGGTTTTTTCTAAAAAGGGTCAATTGAGTTAGAGGACAATGCATTTGCAGAGTATTTTCCCCTTGCACAGTGCATGCCCACATTTGTTTTCCGTGCAAACCAAGGACGGTCATCAAAAACCAATATAACTATAATGACATTTTGGTACATGTATCAGATTTTGACTAGGTAGCAGATTTTAACAAGGTAGCAAAATGTGACACTAATTTGCATCATGTTTTACTACCAGTAGCAAATTTTGACAGGGTAGCAAAAATTGACGTTACACCAGTCTGATTCAATCTCTTTTTTCAATGAAAAGAATTTAATTAACAAAGAATAAAAACAAACTAAACCAACAACTACCTAGTCTACATTTAACTAATGTTTTCCTAAGCTGCTAACGTTAGCTATTGTCCAGTGCAGATCATATGTTCATGTAGGGTGCATTTTATTGTGCTTTTCTATCAATGTGGCCCTTCTGGCATCCTCTGAATACCTTTCCATTTCTTATTAAATTTTATACCACTTAAAGGCAAAATATACACTGAGCAAAAGTAGAGGGGCAAAATAAATTTTTACCATTCACATTTCTCACAAGAAATAATCACTACAAAAAAAAAGCAAATTCCCCAAGCACCATCCCATCATTGCAGAGCCCTAGCAGAGTTAGAAAGAACCTGTGCATAATCCCAGCCCAGAAGCCATGTCAAAACATGCGAGTTATAGCCTGGTATTTACTGTGTACATCCATTTAAAGGAATATGTTGTACTCTCTATATTTGCATATTTTTTTTATCTTTATAATATAACATATTTTTCATATTTTCAAAAGTAACATCGTACCTTTGGATGGGCTTTGCAATAAATAGGTTTGGTCACACTAACAGAGATAACAAGGGTTCTAGCATTCAAACTTAGGTTTACCGAATAGATACACTGTTTCTACAATTGAAAAATGTTTCGTTTTAGAAAGTATTAAGACAGATATGGATACTTTACCTGGGCATGGTTTCAAAAATGTGAAATAATTCCATAACTATTACAAGTTGTGTATTTCCAGTCATTATATTACATAAGAATATGCAAATATAAGAACATTTACAAATGGAGACCTCAAAACTTTGTCAAGTTGGGTCTTAAAGCCTTAATAACATGACTAGGCAACCTATTCCAGATCTGTAGCTCTGTCTCAAATGTTTAGTTCTGAAAGAAACTCGAGCCATGATTTCAGCTGCACTGTCTTGATCATTTCACCTGAAGGATGCGATTCCTAACCTTTTAATGGCTCCTTTCCTGTCATTAACTCATTAGCTGCTTCCACAGATTTACTGACATGCTTTGACCCAGAAGAAACTGCGGAAATCAAATGACCCTAGAGAATAACACACAGAAACTGAGAGTTGTCTAACCTAAAGTGCTCCTAGATATCATGTTTTCAAATTAAAAACAAGTTTGCTATAATGTATTTTCATCAAAATTGCTGTGTAGCTACTAGAAGTGCAAATCAGGTGACATTTATGAAATTATTTTGTTAGCAACAATTACTTTAAAATGTCCAGAAATCCTGAGAGAGACTTCAATAGATTTGTTTCTGCCAAGACCTCACCTGAACCTTCACATTCAATGCTGCACATAGGAAGGTATGTGAGTTCATGTGGGGTCCTATCAACAGTACCTGAAGGAAGTGATCTTCTTAAAAGATGATACTTGTGGGAATTCATTCTTGACATGAGCAGGATGCACATCCAGTACTTGTGGAAATGTGACACAGGAATGAAAGACGTTTTCAGAAATGTAAACTAATGCCAGTCTCTCTCCAACTCATGTGCTGAGACAAGACAAATGCAAAACCAGTTTGACGTTTACCCAAAGTACAGTGATAGAATTACATACAAGCACAATTTCTGATGTAGAAAGTACTTTAATAGATTCCTTCATGTTTGGGTTTCCCTTCAGCCCATGGCCAGTTTCAGTGATAGCCTTCTAATAGTTTCCAGTGCTGTCAAAATGTTTAATATGGGAACTTACAGTGTGCTGGGATTAACATTTCAGATATGTAAATTATAAAAAGTACAAAAAGAAACGATGATAACTACTATAATACTAACAAGGGTATGCGGGAACCAGCCTTACTTTTATTATTGCTTTTATATTGTATGATAGACTGTTCGAAAATATGGATATGATGAACCGTGGTAAAAGAATAAATTTATTGTTTGAAATTCTAGTAAAAGCATCATAGTGAAAGTATTTAACACACAATATAAATACAGGTACATATTCTTAATCTTGATAAAACCATGGTAAATCAAGGTATATGCACAGCAGAAACATGGCAGAGTGTATCATTGGAAACTATTACAAGGGAAACCCTCACTCTTCTATTGAATAGTCTAATTGTAAATTATGCACCTCACTGTACTGTATGTATTTAAACGCTACTCTGTGTAAACAAGACACATGGGAGCACTTACTGTTAATTCATCCAAAAGGTTATTTTTTTGTATTACGTTTTAAATGTAGTCAATAATATTACTTTTAGGAAAATATTGATAAAATGATATGAAGACTTATGTGACTTAAAACCATCACATCAAACTAATAATATACTGATTCATATCAGACATAAAATGATCAAATGTATTTAACTTTTTGCTGCTTTGATTAAATGCGTTGAGCCTCAAAAGTTTCGTTTCTGCTTGTGCTGCAGGACCATCAAGATCATAGACATTTTATATTTGCAAACAAAGAAGCTTTTCTTACAAACATCTACCTCTTAAAACAACTAGTGTATTATATTTTGTTTAAAAGTAATCTCTGTCAGCTTCAATATCATTTTGCACTGTACAAACTATTTAGAGGGACAGTGCAATTTGTCTTAAAAAAACAATTACAAACCACATATCAGAAATCAACCAATCACAGTGAAGTATTTGCCAAAATTCCAGTACATCTTATCCTCTGTCATACAGTGAATAGAACACTGTATCTAATTTCAGTGTTCAAAAATCTAAACAAATCAAAAAAGACACACGTACCTGGTACGTTTTGTAATGTGGACCATCCTATTAACATCACTCTTTCTAAATTTTGGTGAACTTTGATAAAAATAGTTCTGAAATCGCTACAAGCTTTTTAAAACGCACATTTCTCCCATTGCAGATTTGCTTTTAATAAAAAGACTCACTATGACACAGCACCCTACACACACGAGTCAGAGACAGAACCAGTTCATGACCGGGAGAGGAGTGGATAAAAGTTATGTTTTACTTTTTTTATTTTTTTCATTTTAAAGCTATTCCCAAGTACAGTCTTCATTTGTGTGATTTATAATAAGTGATTTCGTGAATAGGGCATCTCTTATAGTACATTTTGCACAATTATGAAATAAAATATATTGCAATATATTGGAGAAATATGTTCACATATGTTTCAGTATACTGGAAAATATATGCAGTAAAATATATATTTAAAAAATGCTTGAGAATATATTTACAGTTTGTATTTTTTTCCAAATACATTTTCAGTTGTGTAATATCATATAAGAAGTATAAGTATATACATATTTCAGAATGTCATTTATTTACCTTTAAAATTATATATATATATATATATATATATATATATATATATATATATATATATATATATATATATATATATATATATAGTAGTGGTTACAAAATAAATACATCAGTCTCAGGATGGAAAGAGCTGTATTCCCTGAAACTGGCAAAAAAAAACATACAAGGTGTAAACTGCAATACCAATGTTCTAAAAATGTATTTATGTTAATATAAATACAAATATATTTCAGTGCACTTCAATATATTTTCATTTATATTGACATAAATATATTGTACATATAGTTTAATATTTAAAATATATGTTGCCAATATATGTATATCTTAAAATGGCAATAATTTGCATATTTTAAAACATATGTTACAACATATAGCACTATATTTACCAGGAAAATACAGAAGTATAGTGTAACACATATTTTAAAATGTGTATTTTCCACTTAATATATTTTCAAAAATATATTGTGTATATATTACATTTCCATAAGGGCAACCAGAACTGCTCTCAGTCTTCTTGCCAGGAGCATAACATCTCTTAAGGTTGCTACACACCAGACGCGATGCTGTTTTTCATTGGGTGACATAATCATACACACCAGAAGCAATACAGAGGTGATGCGACACGTTTGGAAACTGCCAGATCAATAAAACTATGATCAAGACTAGTACATAGTCGTCAATATGATGTAGTAATTATGAGTGCTTTTTCTGACGGTATTTCAACATATATGGCAATAAATCATACATACCAGGCTTATTCCACAGCAAGTATTATTTTTTCCTGCGTCATTTTGGATACTGCTTCATCCTGCTGGACCACATGCTCTGAAGCTGTTCTCTAATTAATCAATTTCCTAGTTGTTGCAACAACAAATCGCAAAAAATAGGATTCAATTCTATTTATTTTGCATTGCTCCCGTGTTGCCCCCGCATCTGTGAAGGTGTGAAAGACACTTATCAAAAGTATAGGTTCTATTAATTTTGTTGCATCGTTGCAGTTTTGCTTGTCGCATCGTGTCTGCTGTAGCAACCTTTATACAATGAGACCCTACACTTGACATATTAACTTATAAAACAAATAAATCACTTGTCAGATTGATACTAAATAAACTGTGTAAAGATAGCCAACCGAGGGATGTTTTAATTCATGTACATAGAATCCTAATAACCTAAAACTTCTTAAAGGGAATTTCTCATAAAACACATGAACTATCGACACACCAATAAATGGTTTTACTATAAAATCTGGTAGCACATATATTTTTTAAAAGGAAAATTCATGTTATAACAGATGTTTTTCAAACAGTTTAACAACCAACATTTAAGATAATGCAACCTAGCAAATAAGGCAGAGTGGACCAAATAGCAAAACAGATAAGGTCCTTTTTAACCGACCAAAGGCAGTTTATTCAAATATAAGGAGGAGAAATCAGACATAGATGCAGATCATACTGGCAGATGATGTAGATTCCAGCTTGTCTGAGTCATATAAAATAAACTAGAAATGTGTCTTCTCATATTTAGAAAACAAACACGTAATGTAATCATTGGTTAATTAAGACCAAGAGCAAGGATATCTTGTAAAGTGAACATTCCACTGGAGAAAAGCTTCAAATGTGAAATGTGGTCAACGTAGAGCTGGCAGTGAGCGCTCACAAGGGAATGCTCATATTATGTATTACCCAGACTGCCATCTCTGGAGGCCTTTGTAACTTGAGCAGAGTGGGGCGTTCTGTTTTAAAATTGGATCAATACAGACAACAGGGGCAAGTTTCACACTTGAATAATAATTTGCCTATAATCACAAGTACAAAAATCTCAAAAAAAGCAAGGAAGGTTATTTCATATTAACAAACAGTTGCATGATACCAAGGTTATAAATAAAATATATATTTTTTTACATCTCAATGTCCTAACAAATAAAGGCACAAATTGCTATATTACTTGTCAGATTCCCTCCACCCCCTTGCATTCCTCCCAAATTTGTAGACAAGCCTCCTTCCATCGACACGTTCAAGAATCTCCCGCTTATAATAGTACCTGCAGAGATTAAGAAATATGAGAGTGACTGCCACTTAAGACAATACAGAACATTAAACCAGTTTTACATCATTCTAAGTAGAATGATTTGTTAATGGTTTTATATGTATCTATTTTGTTTTTTTTCTCTTTTTCATTTTAATCAAGGTAATCATGGTAATAGATTTGAAGAGTTGATCTTGTTTCTTATACAGTAGCAAAGGGTCATCCTCTTCATTTCAATGAGCTATATGATGTCACAGCCTTGGCAGTATCTTTGGCCATCGGCACAATTGTCTTAAAGAGTAAGTAGCGAGGTTCCAAAAAATATAACGTTTACATCCCCACATGTTGCTATAACTGTTTAAATAACATTCCTGTAATTTTTCTTTTGATTGTTAAGATCCTGAAAACCTTTTACATTTATAATTTAAAGTCTGTTTCAAAGCACTTTTCAAAATGTCAGCTCTAGTGGGGTTTGAGATCTGTCCTCTAAATCTCAGCAGGAAGAGAGAGTAAAAAATTAAAAAATCAAGTGCTTTGGCTTTTCCGTTCCATACCACATCATGGATCGTTATTGCTGTGTTACCTGTTTGACAGTGTGGGCAATAATCCTTACACTATCAGTGCACTAGAGCAGGCATTTTGAACTTTGAAACTTTAAAGTGAAAAAAGTTGTCAGGATGTTAAGAATAAAAAACAGAAAAGTTACAGATAAGTTATTTAAGCAGTTATAGTAACATGTGGGTACATGTAATGTTGTATTTTTCGGAACCCTGCTACTTACTTTTTAAAACCTATTTTCATGAGTTGTTTTTAAATTAAAATAAAGTAATATAAGGTGCACTATGTTGTTAAGATAGGAACATTCGTACAATTGACATAACACAGTACGATAGAAAGCTCTTGTCTCAGTGTAGTCCATGGTCTTAATAAATGAACACATTTAATGAAAGTTCATCACGTCAATGGCAATAGGTCAGCTGCGCATGCAATTATGCATTAATAGCTCCACATGAAAGTAGCCTCTGAGTGTTTCAAAGACCCCTACCTCATTGCCCGGCTCAACTTCTCGTACGTCATGCTGCTGTTGTTTTTCTTCTTGCCCCAGAGCTGAGCAACAGCCTCCGATTTCAGGAAGCGGAAGATCCCCTCTGTACGATCCTCCCACTTTATCAGATCTGGGTTCCGCTCTGGATTCAAAAGGATGTCCCTGATGAATTCCCATAGGTGTGTCCCTCGAGGGTCTGGGAGGGGACAGATGGAGACAACATTGTTATATTAGCATCCCTTTTGTCAGCCAATATCAAATCTTCAGTTTGTTGCTAAACCTTCAATTTGACCATTTGAACAGATGCAATAGTTTGGAGAAGTTTCGGTCTGGATTTAGGACCCAACATATTATTGAGACAGTTCTCCTAAGAATGGTCTTTTCCTGGCTACGGAGTCTAATTAGAAGCCTTGGTCTTGCTTGACCTGGATGCTGCAGTATACACTGAGTGTACAAAACATTAGGAACACCTGCTCTTTCCATGAAATAGACTGACGAGGTGAATCAAAGTGAAAGCTATGATCCCTTATTAATGTAACCTGTTAAATCCACTTCAATCAGTGTAGATGAAGGGGACACAGGTTAAAGAAGGATTTTTAAGCCTTGACACAATTGAGACATGGATTGTGTATGTGTGCCATTCAGAAGGTAAATGGGCAAGACAAAAGATTTAAGTGCCTTTGAATGGGGTATGATAGTAGGTGCCAGACGCGTCGGTTTGAGTGTGTCAAGAACTGCAATGCTGCTGGGTTTTTCACGCTCAACAGTTTCCTGTGTGTATCAAGGATGGTCAACCACCCAAAGGACATCGAGCCAACGGCAGGCCAATGGTCGAAAATGGCTCAATGATGAAAGAGGCCAAAGGAGGCTGACACGAATTGTGCAAAGCAACAGACGGGCTACCGTTAGTCAACTGACAGTCCAGTACAACATTGATGCCGAAATACCCATAAAAGAATGCACAACTCATCGTACCTTGACACGAATCGGGTATGGCAGCTGACGACCTAACAGAGTTCCACTTCTTTCAGCAAAACACAAGAAACTGCGATTGCAGTGGGCTAAGGAATGAAAACACTGGACACTGGAGGATTGGAAAAACATTGCCTGGTCTAATCCCGGTTCCTGCTCTTTCATGCTGATGGGAGGACTAGGGTATGGAGAAAACCACATTAGTACATGCATCCATCATGTTGCGTGTCAACATTGCAGGCTGGTGGTGGTGGTGTGATGGTGTGGGGTGTGTTTTCATGGCACACATTGGGCCCCTTGGTAAAAGTGGAGCAACGTTTGAATGCCACAGGATATCTGAACATCATTGCCAATCAGGTGCATCCCTTCATGGCAGCAGTGTATCCATCTGCTAATGGATTTTTTCAGCAGGATAATGCCCCATGCCACAAGGCTAGGACTGTCCAGGAATGGTTCCACAAACATGATAGTGAATTCAGCTTACTGCAGTGGCCTTCCCAGTCACCAGATCTCAATCCAATTGAGCATCTGTGGGATGAGATGGAACAAGCTATTCAGAGTAGAGATCCACTACCAGCCAACTTGACACAACTGTGGGAAGCATTGGAGTCAACATGGGTCAGCATCCCTGTGGAACACTTTCGACACCTTGTAGAGTCCATGCCCCGACGAATTGAGGCTGTTCTGAGGGCAAAAGGGGGTGCAACTCAATATTAGGAACGTGTTCCTAATGTTTTGTACACTCAGTGTATATTGTTGATGGCCATCAGTTGTCATAAAGTATTGAAGCTTTTATTGACCTTTCTGGTGATGTGTTGACATGGTTTTAATTTCTATCTTTTGGATGGAAGCAAGTATGTCTCCATTGGTCAGATTAAAAGCTTTTCACTTTTATACTGATGGCACCCAGATATAGTTAAATCATTTTTTTGCAGTAACATCTATCAAAAAAAATATTTTTGATTGGCCCCACAAGTGTTCTCCAATGTTAGCCTTTCTTTTAATATTATCATGTTTTTATCAAACAAAAACAAAAAAAAAAGAAAACGTACTATGTTTTTTAAACTGCCCTTCCTGTGGTCTGTTGTGTTTCCTCTTCACCTCTGGAACTGGCAGCAGATAAAAGTGTGAGAAGTCAGGGTTAAATTCATCAACGGTAAAACCAGGCTTCCTTTTTATAAATTCATATTATGGAATGGTTATTATAGTTCAGATGAACTGCATCCTTTATTTTTGCAATTAACGGTAAAATGTTGGCACAAAGACATTCTAATCTCTAGTAGTAGATTAATAATATTAACAGGTGTGATTGGTGTAAATATACACCATGGCTTCCATTCACAAAACAATATCTCAAAGATGTAAAAAAGAGTAATACACCATTTTAAAAGAGTCTGAAAAATAAGAAATGATTATTTTGTCTTTTTTTTAAAACAGTATTTTAATGTTGTCATCCTCTGTCACTGCTCCCTTGTAGGATATATAGACACCTTGGCTTGAGATTATAAATCAAGGGATGGCTTGCAATAAGTATTGGTTTTGTCCCACACTGTTGTTAACAAATAACTGTATGTTTCAAAGAAGACATCAAATATGCAGTTGTTAAGCTGTACAACAACCCATTACCAGGTGGAATTGATATAAAGATGATGCTGCATCCAGGTTGCCACGGAGCCTATTTTGTAATATTTGTTGTGACAAGGGTATATATTGGCAATTTTTTCAGCATCAAAAGCAGCACACAACAATGAGACAACACTCAAGGTTTGTCGCAAAGGTAAAATGGGTTGATGCATCTTCAAATGGCTGTAGTAAGAGATACAAGGCCCTTGGCTAGGTTATGTAGAATTCTCAGACCCCTGCATGAAAGATTACATACAGATAGATAACAGTTTGTGTAATCCGTTCTAGCCTCCTTTGAAAAATGATTTTGCAGGTGATGGTGCTCTCACCAGGGGGATGATTGCTCTGTGGCACACATCCAATGATCTCTAGCTTAGAACAGAAAGATATCATCTCCTCACAAAACAGACACCATGGGTTGTCAATGGATGATGATAGCTAGTTTGTGTTTACCAACTTAAGCAGGCAAGGCAGTATACTGCAGATGGCAAGTGTGACTAGTGTGTTGGATATGAAACTCCAATCCAGACTTGTAGAGTAAAAGGCTTACTCATTATTTGTACCACTAATGTCCTGCAGCCAATAACATCTTGATAGTTATCTTGACAACATCATCTAATGACTGTCCAAATACAGTTTTATGACAATTACATGAGCTGTTATCAGGATATAGATAACAAAGCATGACACAGTAGTGAAATTAGCATTCCTTCCAAATAATGTGTAAATAATGATTACAGTTTGAAGGATATTATGTACCAATTCAATTTTCAGAATGATATATATTCATATATATATATATATATATATATATATATATATATATATATATATATATATATATATATATATATATATATATTATATATATTAGGAGGACATATTTCTGCCAGGCGATAATTTTTTTACCCCAATCTTCCTGTTCTTTGGGGTGGGGGAAAACATATTTCTGCCAGGCGATAATTTTTTTAATCCAATCTTCTTATGTTCTTCTTGTTCTTATCCCAAAATCTCAACAGCACAACTCTTATACATTAAGTAGGGAAATAAAATCCATCAGTTTGAAGGTAATCCTTTGTTGTTTTGAATAGTAGGTAAAGGGCAAGGGTGCCCAATAAATTCCCCAAGCATTTAAATTATCCACAGAGAACATTCAGCCAATGCTGCACAGGGGCCATAAAATATAGGAAAAAAAACCACAAAAGTGAAGCTCATCTTTTTTTGGAATTGAAAATGTTTTTTTTTTTTTTTTGCTTTGTTTTTTATCAGTACCAGACATTAATATATTTGTCTTGTGTTCTTACTTCTCAAAGCACTCACCACCCTTGTCCATGTTTAGCTTAGCCTGGTTTTTACTGTCCTTACCCTGAGTAACTGGAGTCGATGTGCTTTGACCCATTAAAGCCTGATAGGGTGCTTTGATGTCTGACAGATCTGCAACAGAATCAAACATTTTTTTAGAAAAGGCAGATATAACAGTAAATATGTGGCTTCCTTGTTATTACAGTATACCTCAGTAACTCCCCTACCTGTGTTGGTACAGTCATAGAAACAGCTCTCTTCCTTAAAGGGGTGCAGCATACATGGTAGTTCTGAACAGACACACAAAACCACATGTGAAATTACACAATATAAGTTGTTATTGAAAGCTAAACATATATATCTTATTCCAGTTGAAATCTTGCATAATTTTTAAAAAGTTTAATGTGTTTCTTGAAAAATTAAACACTGTATACAATTCACAATGTTTAACTTTGGTGTCTGTGCTGTGAATAAAGCTCCCATCTATAACTTTAAAATGATCAATATAAAACTATTCCTAGTTTTGTATAGATTTCCCTGTCAATAGTGTTTGTTTTGGATATTGGGCTTGAGCAGGGTATTGCTTGTTTTACGCACATGCGAGTTGCTGATCAATTTAACTCAAGGAAAGATACCACACAGGCTTCTTGGGCAACCCCAGACAAGCAGGACAATGGGCATGATGGCACATTACTAGAACATCAGGGTTTCAATCCCATTGTGTTTCTTGATTTATTGAAAACGTGTCACCCCCCCCCACCGCCCCAGGCTGTGTTACATTTGCAAATGTTATGTTTGCTAATTGTCCCCTGATCTAGTTCATTAATGTAGAAACAAAACAGCAACGGCCCTGGCAGTGATCTGGGAATTACACTGAGCACATTGTAACTGATGGATTAGACCCTTGTACAATTTCTCAAAAGCTTTTTTGTAAATCAAAGCCTGTTATGTCATATGCTCTTTTTGGCAACTGAGACGACATTACTTCACACAACTAAAAAGAGCTAAAGAAAGTTTCTGACTTTCCTTTTCACTGTGTTTCTGCTATATAAACGGTTAAACACGAAGTACACATTTTGCTTTCAATATACGTGCAAAGTGAACAGCCACTAGAAAAGCTATTATTGACAAGCTGTTCTCATTTTCTCAGCGCCACATTGGGTTACCGGTACTGTAAGAATAAAGCTCCCTGGTGATCTGTTTCCAAGTCTTCTCCTATCTCATGCTCTGAACTTTGTAAGCCATCATTCTTACTTTGAGTTTCAATTACATTTAGGCAACAGTTGCGGCAGATTTATTTATTAGGATTTCATTTAATGTGAGAAGCTTTTTTGTTTACGCCAGCAGACCGTCCTTAGAAGATAATGACCTGAAATGCTGCATTCAGATTGGCCGGGGCAGCGTCCAACGTTCTATTAGGTTTATAATGACACAGTTGCTTTTCCTATCTGAGCGGTTGGTGTAGAAGCGTGCGTGGGACCCCTGCTGTTGAGTTATGCTGATTGATGAATTTGACAGAAGCTAACAAATGTTCAAAACCAGAAAAAAATCTTGTTTTATTTTTTCTAACTCTATTCACGCCTCAAGCCATGACAGCTCTTTCAATCCTTGTGCATAATGATTTCAATTGATTATGTACATTTGTGAATATTTTATTTTTCAGTACCCGTTAAGAATTACAAAAAATTATTGATACTTAGTCATGAACAAGACTTTTCAATAAGTATGTTTCACTTACATGACACTTTGTGTATTTAGATTTTATTACAATTACAAAAGAACCACAACTACATTTACACAAGCCAACAAATCTGGATGACCAGGACTCCCCTTCAAACAATTGTCAAACTGTGTTACTCATTGACTAGTGGCGGAAATCCTGACTTGAGTCCAAATTAGATTTCAAATTTATTTACTTACCATCAATTTCTGTTTTAATATCCACTGGTGAAAAGAGTTCATTTACACAATGAAATGAAAGTAAATATATATATATATATATATATATATATATATATATATATATATATCTATAATGAAACTGCAGAATAAAAAACAAGGCAACTACATCCCTAGTCAATGAATATCTGTAGCATACTTGTGTATCTTGTGTTAATGACTTTACATGACTTGCACACACCTGTTGTGTAAATGTGCTTCCTATAACAGATACCTTTGCATTGTGTAGAGTATAAAAGCTGCATCTACTGTAGGTTAGAGGTGAGTTTCTGATAGATTTGACAAACTTAGATACAGAGGGTTGATTTTAAGCTGTGTTTCCCTATCCGCAACAAATTCGGGTGCAGCATGGCATCATAAAAACGAAATAGAGACAGTTTGACAAATTCAACAAGGCCCTTCTACCGTACCATTCCACTTGAGCTCGGTCAGACTGTGGTAGAGTATCTGGCCCATGCCACCGGCAGCCCGGGTGAAGTCCTGCAGGCCCATGGTGCACAGCTGGCCTCCGTCAATGTCAAAGTTCTGAAAGGGGATGCAGGTGGCATCCAGCTGGTGAACGTCAAAGGTCTGCTGCAGCCACTCCCACACCTGGAACTTGGACCAGAACTGAGGGGGGGTTTCCTGCCACATCCTCCCCAGGATCCCTGCTGTAGACCCTGGTCAGTAGGAAAGTCAGTACCAGTCAGTATACAGTCTAGTAAAAGAGATACCAGGTAGCTTTTCAGTCCAGGGCACCATTTTTTGTGAAACACACTAGTAATGTTATAAACCTACTTATTGTTTAACATAATCAATTTAAAACATACTTTGCAGCACTCAGTTAAATACTGTTTTAGAAAAAAGGTAACAAACACCAGAGGCAACACCAGAGGTTAATCTACCCCTTTAGCTCAGCCAATCCCAGTAGTTCCTAAAACCATGCACAATAGTAATGTGTATTGCCATATTGGTAAAAAGTCATTTTTTCTTTAACTCTTTTTACCTTCTTTAATGTGTCTCATCATATGTTTATTTAGGTATTCTGTGGTGTAGCTAAAGCATGTCAGTCAGTATTCCTATTTCATTCTTAATAAATTCTGCCCTCTTCTGCTCCTGTGCATACCACACTGTAGTATTGTAATTTTCAACTTTGCTCCTAGATTTTCTGAGTCTATCCACCTCTGGTGCTTAACTTCTGTTTCCTTTTGAAATGTTTGGCCCTACACGTTCTAAGCAGTGTTTACCATCAGTGCTGGTGTAGTGTGCAGTCCACGCGGCAGGCAGCTGGCTTTGTGTGCTGACGCTTGGAGGGATGCTCATGGTGCAGCCTGTTTGCCTGACCATGGTCCAGAGCTTGAGAGACAAAGGAGTGAATACAGTATTGTAGTGAAAAAGATTAAACTGACAAACAGTTTTTGATTCAAAAACACTTTATATGCAAGAAAGGTATACCTCCAATACAATCATATAAGCACGAGATTTAAAGTGACTTCAGACAAGGCCGCAGTACAGCTCAGTGCATACATTTGTATCAGAAAGCATAGATATCCATGGAGTCAATTCGAAAGAGATGAAAAGACTGACAACACTTTACCATTTTGGGTATTTATATCTTTGTAAACAACTGTTGACTCCACTCCTATTTGTTTTACTTCTGTCCAATGATAGGGGTTTCCACTCTATCATTGCACATTCCCTCTGCGGGGGAAAAGGGGGGGCTGCATACCACGTTGTACCTAGCAGGGTGCATCCATCTTGTCTTTCAGTTCCCCTCCCCCATCTCACACTATCTCTGCTAATCTCCTGCCTTTTGGCGTTTAGCTCAGACACCCGTCTGTGACTTTGAGTCGTGTTAGGCTATGCAAAACTGCACGTAGCTGGTTTTGCCAAATGGTAAATGAAAGAACTCAAAATTTACACAATACTGTATAGAACCTTAATATAAAAGCATATTAAAACAACTGAATTAGTAAGCACATTAAAACGACTATAAAAACACATTCACACAATTTAAATATTGATTAAAAAGAACTTAACTATAAAAGACAAACATACAATGTAAAACTTACAATTAATAACATCATTAATACCTCATGCAGAAAGCCATCACTACAGTATGACAATATAAATGTATATATATATATATATATATATATATATATATATATATATATATATATATATATATATATATATATATATGATAAGAAATTCTACTTTTTATAGGAGATTGCATGTAGTCCTTAGGGTAGTGCTTTGTTTTTCAAATTAAGTGGCTAAAGATTTTACATTCCACAATTTATTTTGAAATGTTTTCTTAAAGGAGTCTGATAGCTTCATATACTGCAGTGTGCTTTTCCCTCATTTTAACAATTAAAGTGTACTGCAGGTGTTTCACCTCTGATAGATAAACAACTTTGTTTGAATAAAAAACAGACCAGGTTGGTGACTTGTTTTAATGAGTTTCATTGATAAGAGAGAAAAAAGAGAGAACTAACATGAAGAACCAAAAACTTGTAGTTATTATTTATTTATCTTAAATATACAATGGCAAAGAATCTATTTTTCCGACTATATAACCATGCAACACATTTTCTCATGCTACGTGATGACAAATATCTTTCCAAACCCATCTGGCCAGAGGCCAGTAGCAAATACTACGGTAAAATAAACCAAATTAGATTGGTATGATGCAGGCCTTCACAGTACTCAAATGCACTTAATAGATTGAATAGCTCTCTTGACTCAAAGTCTTTTTATGAAGTTTATTTTAGCATTTCTGAATTTAGCACTGCTAAGCACATAGTTATGGATGATATGGCACAGGATTACTGTATGTAGTCACACCTCATCTACACCATCAGCTCGTGAAAGTCAGAGGTGGAAACGCAACATAAAATATAGACCATATGTTTCAAGGGAAAATCCTGGTTATGTCATTTTTCAATAAATTAATCAATTAATAAACAGTTTCTTGAAACACCCACACTAACTCCTCAGCTCTGTCTAGTCCTGAAATCTCTCTAAAATGCATGTGATAACTGTACTGATGACCCAAGAACAGTATCTATAAAATTGATAACTGAATGGTCCTTGCAAATCTTGCTGTTTGATGTCACTAGCTCCAAGTAGAACACGTCAGCTGCTGTGGAAAGGTAACTAATTTGGGAATTTTACGGACAAATAGTTAAGGAATTTACCATGGTCATACCACCTATGCACACACACACGCATATATATATATATATATATATATATATATATATATATATATATATATATATATATATATATATATATTATACACACACACACACACACACACACACACACACACACACACACACACATACTGATGCACAATGAAAACGCAACAGTCTAAGTTTTACATCAATAGCTCATTGGGCACATACATAATGTTATTTACATTTTGAATAGTGAACAGATAGGTTTGCTGATTGTTTGAGTAGTATATTATTCCTAGCATTTGAGTAGTATATTATTCCTAGCAATTATTCCTTGCATTGTCCTGCTGGAAAATCGACACATCCGGATTGGCTTCCGGATCATCACACTTCAACCGCACCACTGGTTGGCTTGAACAATGCAACAGTCATCATAACGGTCCTGGGCCGGTGTGGTGACCCTCTGCCTTCCAGGATGTGGCCTGTCCCTCACAGAGCCAGTTTCCTGGTTTCTCTGGACTAGTCTGCTGATTGCTGAAGCAGAACATCTCATTCTCCGGGCAGCTTCTCTCAGACAGGCCGCCAAACATGCCGATAGCAAACAGACAATCTTCATTACTCAAACGGGGCATGGTTGTATCTTTTGCTGTTTTTGCTTTAATTAAAATCATGTGCCAAACACTGAGCACCTGGCATTTTTATGAAATCACATGACAGGAGCTCAGTATTTTGTTATCCCAAGGAGCAATACTACTCAAACAATCAAAAAATCTGTTCACTATTTAAAATGTAAGTAACATTATGTATATGCCCAATGAGCTATTGATGTAAAACTTAGACTGTTGTGTTTTCATTGTGCATCAGTATCTATATATATATATATATATATATATATAGAGAGAGAGAGAGAGAGAGAGAGAGAGAGAGAGAGAGAGAGAGAGAGAGAGAGAGAGAGAGAGAGTGTGTGTATTCCTTTTTTCTTTTTACAAAAATGCTTTCAAAACTTAAGAAATAACAGAAAACCAAGCTTAATGTCACAAAATATAGTACAACAATACATTTGGCTTCTTTTCAGAATCTTCCAGTACTTATAACTGAAGAAATGCTATCTCTATCACATTTCTGTGCAAATCAATTTACCCTAATAGACTTAATAATGTATTACCACTGAATACATTGTACATTTATTTTTGCAGGTTTTCAAACTTATATATACTCCATTGTTCATTCATGTGCCAAATAGCTGAGCAGTATGAACAAACATTATTGTTGAGTATGCTGCTTCAACAGAACATCTGCAAATGTACGAACATGGGTTGGGTTCTAATAGTCTGAAAGGATTGAAGTGTTTCTGCATCAACAACATGACTAGGTAACCCATTCCATCCTCTCACCACTCTCTCTGTGAAGAAATGTATCCTTCAACAACATGCTAGGTAACCCATTCCATCCTCACACCACTCTCTCTGTGAAGAAGTGTCTCCATCAACACATGACTAGGTAACCCTTCCATCCTTCACCACTCTCTGTTGAAGAAATTGTCTCCTTCCCTCACCACTCTCTCTGTGAAGAAGTGTCTCCATCAACAACATGACTAGGTAACCCATTCCATCCCTTCACCACTCTCTGTGTGAAGAAGTGTCTCCTTCAAAACATGGCTATGTAACCCATTCCATACCCTCACCACTCTGTGTGAAGAAGTGTCTCCTTCAACAATATGACTAGGTAACCCATTCAATCCTCTCAGCACTCTGTGAGAAGAAGTTTCTCCTTCAACAATATGACTAGGTAACCCATTCCAACCTCTCACCACTCTGTATGAAGAAGTCTTCCTTTCAACAATATGACTAGGTAACCCATTCCATCCTCTCACCACTCTGTGTGAAGAAGTGTCTCCTTCAAAACATGACTATGTAACCCATTCCATACCCTCACCAATCTGTTTGAAGAAGTGTCTTTTTCCCTTTGTCCTAAGTCTATCTCCACTTCATTTTCAATGGTGTCCTGTGGTCCTGGTTTCAGTACTGCGCCTAAAGTATTGGTTAGGTTTAACATTTTGGTAGTACTTTTAGGTTGTGTGTGTTTCCATGTAGTTGTCTGAAAGAGACTCCTTCCAAATGCAAATTACAGGAGGGCATATTTCAATGTTTTTCTCTGAGTTCTAATTTGGCCTCGAGTGACTACTGATATTGTACAGCTTTGTAAACTTCCACAAAGTTGTACGTTTGTGTTGAAGCACCACAAGTGCTATTACAGTTTATAGGAGATAAGTTGACACAGGCAGCTCAGATAACCAAAAGTCCAACAAGTGACAGCAGAAAATGTAAAATGCAAAAAAAGATACAGCAGGGGGCTTTGTGGACTTCTATTAAATGCTTTTAGAATACAAAGCTTTAAGGAATGAAGCCTTATGTTTTTAACACAACCATAATTGTACTGAAATTATTTTTGTTTGTAAATGGATCCCTTTTCAATACACATGTTTGGACAATACCCTTATTTTTAATGTTGCCTTCTGTGTTCCCAATGCACAGTGTACATGCAGACCCTAAAATACAAACTGTCCGCCATCATGTAATCATGAACAATGATGAATGGGCAAATAGGATTCATGTATATTTTTATGCATGTACTGTTGATTTTTGTTTTTATTTGCATTCAAGTGTGTACTATGCATTATGACATTGGCATGCCTTTCAGTCAATTCCTTCCAAGTTGCAGTTGAGAAAAAAAAGTTAAAAGGTGAACTGCAGCCCTGACTGGCTTTATCCTGAGTTTCCTCCTCATCATACCCTCTCAAGATTTGTACTCTACACTTTTGATATATGAGCAAGCGTTCTGTTCTCCATACTTCCTGTAGCTGTAAGCAATGGGTCTATTGCAACACCAAGGTCTTTTTCGAAGTAGCCCTCGCCTTGTTTAGTACCCCTATTTGTTACTTGAATCTTACAGTTTTACTACATGTTTTACTTCTTCAACATAGAGAATCATTTTTTAATTTTTTTTTTTTTTAATTAGTCTTTACTGCTTTTTAATCTAAAAAAAGATTGAAATGCTACGACAAACCCCATTTCGCTACGTGAATGCCCCCGAGTTCACTGACTGGGTCTGTCTGTTTATAGAACATTTGGGTATAATCCAAAAAGAAGGAATTCACACAAATATTACAAATATTTATGTGCAAAAATATATAAACTTGTATATACATTATGTGGAAAAGTTAATTCCAAGTGTCAAATGTCCGAAGTTATTCATATATTTCAGTATGCTTCTCATGTATATATTATTATTATATATATATATATATATATATATATATATATATATATATATATATATATATATATATATATATATATTACAATTTCAAGAGTCTCCTTACAGAAATACAATGTATTTTAACAATGTAAATGAAAGCTTCAGCTACCCTTATTTGCATATAGTGGTAGACTGAGAACATCACTGGATTGTAACACTAGGCATTGATGTCTGTCCTTTTGAAGAGCTTGATAGGAGTTTTATTGCCTTTGAACCAATTATTACATTGATGGGGTTGTTTTGCCTCAAATTATTGTCTTTAATGGAAATGTTTGAGATTTGATCAAATTCAGCAACCTTGCAACACTCCTACAGTGCTTTGGACTGTTAAATTACAAATCCCTGACCTAAGACAACCTATTCAAAACAAATACCACAACACTGGTGGAGGTGCTCAACTGCATTACCAAGTACATCATTTATTATTGGATTAGAAGAGACACTTTGAACATTTTTTTTTTAATCACTTCATGTTTTCCACATGTTTAACACCTTGGGCCAGATTTGCTTCAAATTTGTCGTAAACACCATTTTCTTTCTAAAACAAATGTGAATGAAGTGACTTTCAGCCCATAAGTTACATGTCTCAAGGCCAATTCTCTCTTTGAATACCTGCAAAAAGCAGCAAATTGTTAACTCTAATAGCTGGGCAATGCCCAAATGTCCGATGAACTACAAACAGTAATTAGGCTACCTGCTAAATAGCTTGTAAAAAGATGAGTTTTCTTCCTTCATCTGTTTTACAGGGCTGCAGATCAATATGCTTTCTTAAAGACATGGAGGGGCCAACACAAAGTAATCTTGTAATATGAATGAAGGTAGTGGTGGGTGTGAGATGACAAGTGTGGGTCTGAGGTTTTGATTCAATAGAGCGTATAATAAAAACAGAAAGCCAAACTCTAATTACTTCTTGTTGTGTAAGCATGGAGGAGCCCCTAATTGTGCCATGGGAATGGGCACTTTAGAAATCCTGAGCTCACTTTGAGGCGGTTCAGTTCTGGCATATTCTGTGTGAATAGAGCTTGAGTAATTTATCCATGGTTTACCTTTAGATAGTTCATTGTTCTGAAAACCATGCTTATTACAATTAAGCAACAGAAGCCAAAGAAAAGGGCTACTATCTGGTAAGGCCCGGCTTGTGCCTTTGAATTTCCTGAGCCGAAGAAAAGGGCATTTAACGTAACGAGATGGGCCTTACCAGATGGCAAAGCCCTCTACTTTGGTTCTATTTCTTAATTCTAATAGTTACAGTAACTTATTACTTTGAAAAAAAAAAGAACAACGTTACTTCTGGGGTACAGTTTACCTATAAAGAGATATTTTTCTTTTCTTGCTGCAGCTGGAAACATTCTTTGAATATCCAACTATTAAACCCACTCCTCTGATGCTATTTTCTAGCAAGATAATATAAAAAGCAAGTACATGTGACATGTAAGGATTCAATTACACCGTTTAAGCACTTTCGATTTCTACATTATGCAATAGCCATAGTTCTATTTTTGGTAACTAAAAGTATGCTATTTTTTCACGTAAAATGTGTTACCACAGTTTGTTACCTGTCTGAAAAAGGAGCCATTATAATTACAAGTTACAGAAAACATTTAACAAGATTAAAGTAATGTGTTGCATTTAATTGTGTTGCTCCCCAAAACTGCCAGTGCATTGCACAACCTCTCTCAACTTGTATCGTAAATAGATAAAGTATTTTGTTTTACATTTGAATTGCTTCCCCATACTGTCTGATTGCTATGAGCTTATTAGAATAACAAAGGCTTAGTTAGCCTTTTCTGGTTCTGCACACATTTGGTATTTGAATGTTGTATTTTACCCTGTTGTGACCCAGGCAAGTGCTGTGTTGTTTGAAGCAAATGCTCAACCCTTCTGTATGAGTTATACAGCTCTTTATGTATATGACACCTGCCCTGGCACCATTTTCTAAATGATGCTTACAGTGTGTATTATCAACCATAAATGGAGAAAATGCTTTCCCAGAATGTGGTCCATTCTCTCATTGTAAATCCTTATTACTTTATGTTTCCCACGCTCTAATGTAAAAACTGCTGTGCTGTCTGTATACAACAGTATACGTAGGGATGGTGGTTTATAGGAATACTGTAAAATGGTATATTTTAAATGTAAACAAATATCGGGATCCTTAAACACTCAAGGGTTATCCTGTAATTCATATCCATTACTGACATTACTTTTACTTTTTGCATTCGGCAAATCGGAATGTCTCTACTGTAAACACCATTCAATAATAATATATCTTGTACATTTCAATGGAATATTCAGTTTAGAAAATGCTTTGAACAATCACATTAATAAATTCACATTGTGCGACGGTGAACATACAGATTTCTCTGTACCATGCTATTAAAAAGTAAAAAAATAAAACATAAGACGCTGTAATCCTGTCATTTTTAACTTGCTCTAGACTGTATAAATCTAACAAAGTGCATGCTGTCATGATTTAAAGATGTATTTTCTCAATAAGCAGTCGTGTCTGTAGCTGTAGCTGTACATTGTTTTCAGCACATTTCTTGTGAAATTCCCATTGGGTTGCATTGTGAGGGCCTCTCTTCTTAAAGGTATTCTGCTTCTTCAATATTAAGTGCAAATTATCTTTCAAGTCGTAGAGTGTTGTGCAGCAGATATGATGCTGCGTAAGCTACACTGGCATTCTGCATGTGTGTACAGGTAATGTCTTGATTTTGCTTTTGAAAATGCGACTTGGTTAACATAGTTAAGGTAAAAAAAAACTAGTCAATGCTTAAGTCCACAGTTGAGCTAACATTGGTTTTAGGTACAGGATGATGAACAAATGCAGTTGAATTCCAGGTTAGACAGGTTCTGGTTTGTAGAGTTACACCAGTCATTTTAATTGGGTTTTGGCTGAAAACAAACTTATTTCACAAACATGTGCCAAAGGTACCTTTTGAACAACGCAAAATGATTGTTCAGTCTAATTTAGTTTATAAATACAACTATAAAACTTTTATTATCTACTGTGAAAAGCCATCGTGAATACTCAATATTGACACTGCATTAATACAGTAGTACAGATTACTCTTGGTACAAGTTGAACAACTAGCTTATTTATACTATAATTCATGCATTGTGTTCACATAGACCTAAAAAGTCATTTTAGAGATCAACCTCTGTAAAAGAAAAGGAAAAGTTAATATTTATCCACAGAAAAACCCTTTTGAGAACACACACATTCAATTTAAATTGTATCCATAATTAATATTTTTTGATGTGCAAGACAATCCAGAACAAAGTTTCAGTCAGAAAACTCATGCGAAAACAGTATTAAAAAAAGACTAGACAACACTACTACAATACACATATTTTGCACTACATTCTTTGACCTCTGCCCTCACCTTTCGAGGTACCCTTGCCTATAAATCAGTTCACAGATAAGTGGAGAGGCTGGCAATAGGGAAGCCATGGGCAGGGGAGCAGGATAGCTGCCCTCCCCCGTTACCCAAAAAAGCAGAAGTGGGTGAACTCTGGCACACAGCGGAGGTGTAGTGGATTAAATCCTTTGATAATTGGACATATTATGTATCGAGGGTCGAATAAGAAACAAGCTATCCAATTGACGATGTAATCTGGTATTGGAAGTGCCTACAATATGAGATTTATGTAATTTGATTAAAGTGAGTTCCCATCACTTTGTTGAATTTATCAGGAGCACACAAGAAACAAGGTCTATTTGCTGATTTATAACAGTTTAGATAGTAGATGAACATACATTATATAGTAGATACGCAATGGAGTTTCGGATGCATAAATCTGTCGTACAATTACTACAATGATTTTAAAGCTTTTTTCAAGGGCATTTATGCAAAACTCCCTTGAGTTGGAAGGAGACCAAACTAAAATCTGAAGAAGAAAAAAATCCTTTATCTTTACAAAATATTATACAGTATTAATAAACCCTCTGTCTTTTCCTCAACTACCACCAACTTAATAACTGCTGGTAAAGGGTCTATCTTTGAGGTTCATTGATAAGGTTGACACAAGCTACTGAGTCTTATTCACACTGTTTTTAATTAATGTTTTGTCAAGGACTTTTTTAAATTTGCAGTTAATTAAATCTTTTTCAACTGAATACTCAAAACTACCCAACAGGAGGATAACAATCTGCATTAAGTTTATATAAAAAGACTGACATTCAGTTGCTTCTAATTTGCTATGAACAAAACCACTAAAACAGCAAATAATAACACAACAGTGACTATAAACTGAAAAATAATATGATACAAAATGTCTTCTCAAAGTTGTGTAGTTTTACTGCAGGAAATACTTTTCATTACACACTATTTCTAAAACAAACCAGTAACACTATTGTTCAGCGCAATTTTGTACTTTTAATTTCAAAGAAGCAAACACATACAAAATAAGATGTTTCTTGTTCATAAGCAGGTTTGTGTTAAAATAGGTTTTCCATGGGAATACTAGTTTTAAATGTTGGAATCTGTTTTATGTAATTTTGTGTTATTTTTTGCCAGCATGTTTTAAATGACTGAGACATTTATATAGGTGAAAAGTTATTGTTAAAATGTTAAAATACTCAGGCATTATAAACCTGCTTTGAACAGATGTTTTTTGTATCCCAATATATTTGTGTTAACAAGTAAACTTGTTTGATCGATCTCATTATATGGTAATTGTATTATTACGCTCAAAGAATGTAATTAATATTGTGTAATAACTGAATTATTACAGTTTCTTTTATCTAGAATGAAATTCTTACATCCAATCTCCAAACCAAATTGAAATATGGCTTTAAACATAATAATCTTTTAAGTATCATATTCTGTCCATCCAAAGTGAAAAATGTTAATAAAGCTTCCTGAATATAATCTATATTGTTCGCAGGCATTGAGGCAAAATGATCAGAATTTCTTGTTTTTTTTAAGTGAAACATTTTATATTTATTTTATAGGGCTCTAGTACTGGGTATTTCTTCTGAATGCAATGTTATTGTTATTGCATTAATTCTTGTGACTTGTAGCATATTTCCACTTGAAAAAGGATGTACTGGTTTCTACAAGCCTAAAGAATATCCTTGAAGTTTATTTAGAGTGATACATGCCATACTTTAAAAAAAAAATAGAAAAAAGATCTATTATTGATTTGGTAATACCTAAGCATTACCAAATAATTCTAAAACGATTTATTTTTTCACAAGATTGTTTTTCACCAAGTGTCACATTAGCCATTCCATTGCCTGCTCATTCTACCTTTAGCTGTCTGATAAGCACAGAATACCTGTAAACCATCATATAAAACACATTGAAATCCCATTGTTTGGCAACAAAGAAAACAATTATTTTTATAATAAAACTCTTTCTTTGGACTATAAGGAAAAATCTTACCTCCAGTTAAGATTCGGGTCCACTGTTGTATTGATATAATTTAAAGATCAACAGGTTTCCAAATTTACTTAAACTCACTGCTGTGAGCAACAGGTGAGGAGCTGAAACTATTTCCAGTTGTAGCTCTAGGGTGCTGTCCCTCATTCAGCAGCCAATGGTGAATTTTCCATGTGTACTTCCTGCTTATCTTATTGGCTTCATACATAGATTTAGTGCTTGCAATGATTTGCATAGTAGAGTTCAGGCTCCCGGCACTCTATCTAACAGCACTGCAGCGACACATCTGAGGAAACACAGCCATCTTTAAGCATCTATCATAGAAACATTCCTTCTTTTAAACTAAAAAAGCTGCATCATCTTTCAGCTTTTAACATGAATGCCCATAATCTGGAAATAATTCAAAACTAATAATTGTTTCCAGTCCTTTGGGAATATTCTAGCAAAGCATATTAACCTATGGGTATGTTTGAATTTGAATACATTTGTGTGTGAGAGTGAAAGTGTACGTTTCTGAATGTCTTGTCATATTTGTATGTATAAGCTGTTAGTGTATAGCTGTGCACTTGATGCTGCAAATAGGAGTTTATACAAGTAATTAATATAGTGAATGGGCAGTGTGTGTGTTTGTATGGGCGGGTATGTTAATGAGAGAGCAATTTGGATACACGTGCATGTATGTGCATAACTATCTTGATTCTCACAGGTGAGGGCAACTGCACTTGCCATTGGCCTCTATAAAGTTTTGGTAGCAAAACATATGTGTAGTCAAGCTGCAAGCTGGGTTCAGGTAACTTGTTAATTCTAGCTGTGATTAGGATTGACTGTGTAACTTAATTTTAATTCTAGCTGTGACTAGGTTTACTGTGCCATTAAGGCTAGGCTATTGATTTTATTATTGTTTGCTTTGTGCCCTTTGAGGTTAATGTGCTGTTAGGCTGACATTCCTAAATTAATTTCTGCTGTCTTTATTCTCATAAGTGAGGACAACTGCACTTACCATTGGCCTATATAAGTTCCGTCCCAAAACACAGCCTCTTTCCTACCCATACCCTCGGCCTTTTCTGCCCGTGTACTACAGTTCTCCCTGCCTCTGCTACCTTCTAACTGCTAGTTTGTCCACTCTGTCCACTATGACTTTCTCTTCTATCCCAGTGCTGACTACATCTCTGTCTACACCTCTCATCTCTGTCAACTTTCTGGCTCTTAGAGAAACATGGTCACCTCTGAGAACACTGCTACCCCAGCTGCTCTACTATCTGTATGTCTTGTCTCAATCTCCCCGCTCCTCAAGACAAGGCAGGGGGAATTGAATTCCTACTTTCACCGCCCTGGAACTTCTCCATCTGCTCTCTCCTCCCTCTCTGACAGCACCTGTAAGTGTCATGCCTTCAAACTGCACTCTCCCTGTCATTTGCTTCTTATTGTTCTCTATCGCCCCCCTGCTCACTTTCTTGACAAGCTTGACTTCTTCTTCTCTTCTATCTTCCCCTCCTCTATTCCTAGCATTCATTTTAACATTCATCTCTCCAACTCTACACATTGCTAGCTTCATCCCTCCCCTCAATTTCTTCTCTCTTCAACTCTCCCCCCCACAAGGCTGACTGCCAACTGGACCTGATTTTCTCCAGAAACTGTTCTCATTCCCCTACCATCGTCCCATCTCAGACCACTTCTTCTACCCTTTCCAATCCACTTCTATTTTCATATTTTAACACGGAAGACATACCCTACATGGACTATGTCAGTGCTGACGATGACAAGGCAGAGATGGCAAGTGAAATAAAGAATTCCACAATCTTGCCGAGAGGAGGACAATGAAGGGGCTGAAATTGATGACAGTGAGATGCCTGTGTAACTCTTTTTAGAGTAATATCATTTCAATATGAAACAAGGATTTCCTAACAAATTATTTAAAAGGTTATCATGTGGTAGCCTTTGTCTTGTCTTCAACAGCCATTCTGTGTGTCTAAAAGCTTGTTATTTTTCACACAAAGAAATAACCCATTGTTTTAGATACATTTATTGAAAAGAAAGCATTTATCATCTCATAAGAGGATAGTTTATTTTTATATTTAAAAAACGTTAGTTATATGTTGCCATAGCGAACAAACTATAATTTCTTCCTAACAAAGCCTAATATAAAAAAAAAAATTAAACTGTATAAAAAACACACGATACCCCACAAATGAATAGCTATGACCTGCAGATCTGTCTTCTTTTATTACTCTTGCCATACATATATACAGAACTTTGTATTACTCACCACAAGCACCTCCCCAGCACAATAAGCCACTACAATCCCCCTCTATTCAATAAATAAACAAATCTTGCAGACTGCTCTTAGTCTCATGAAAAAACATTCTCTTACAAAAACATTTTTTAAATATATATGTGTGTGTGTGTGTGTGTGTGTGTGTGTGTGTGTGTAATTGTTGTTACCATCACCAAAAACAATTTGTTTTCTATTTTTGAAAGCGTTTTAAATGAGGTTATGCTGTAACGGTGGTCATTTTAGCCATAGTTGACACCTATCATTTCATTTTTTTTATCAAAAATTTATTCTACCTAAAATAAAATTATTTGAATAGCTTTGTACTAATCAGTTTTCCCTAATATTGTGCAAATTTACAGAATAAAGCATTATTCATTACATTCTCTTTACCAATTTTAAATGTCACACCACAGGACACTATCGTTAGGACTGACTGATATGATGATGATGATTTGAGAAATGACAAATGAGGAAATACAAGATAGACAATGGGAAACATTTAGAAACAAAATATTTTTCAAGTTTTTCAAGTTTTTGTTTTTAAAAGCAACAAATGTTGAACATAAGTACGGTAAGATACAGTATGGACGGCAACTGCCAGTACATTTTTGGGACAATTCATTTTTTTATGGTACTTCATGGCCATTTCACTAAAATTAACAAGTAGCATTAATAGTAAGTAACATTAAGTACAGTAAGTAAAATAACACTAATTAACAAGTAACCTTGTACATTACGTAACATTACAGTAACATTAAGACACAACATCAAGTGACAGGAAAACAAGTACTGTACTAGTAAGTGTGGGGAAAAAAAATGATATACTATTTCATAAAGTAGCTAAAAATAATTAAATTTTTAAAAGAATTGTGCATGTGTGGGGTAGTCTAAAATCAGACACTTTGAGAATCAGGAGGGGTTTAAAAGTATCCTTTAACTAATCATGCTAGCTGACTTTTGAATTTTTCCCAGTCATCATGGGACAGCTTCACAAAGCATGATGATGGTGAAGATTCTGGTTCTGAGATATGACTGAGAACATCTGAATGGTAGTATCATGTGCAGTCAGGTTTTTGTGGCCATGTAAACACACTGTTGACACCAAGTTGCTTCATGCAGCTCACTTCCACTTCATCTTCAGAGTTCTTCATAATTAAACCGACATATGGATGCTTGTCATATTTGACTAAAACAAACCTTCCAACATCCACCTTCTTAGCTTTTGAATTTGAGCTTTCTGATGTCACATTGACTTCTTGCTTGCCACTGCAGCTAGAGTGGATACTTTCAGATTCTCTTTCCCTCACATTGGTCTTCTCTGTCAAATTGTCCACCTTTTTTTGGGACTGTGGCAACTGCAAATGTTAGGTCTTTCACAAAAACAACTTATGTCTTTGTGATGAATCACTGCAGGACTTGTTGCAGTCACCTGATGTAATTTCATTATGCCAGGATGTGATTTCATTATGCCAGGTACTTTCTTGACTGTGACAGGTAATTTTTTGTCACAGCTCAGCATTTTCTCTTCAGTTACCCAGAAGAACTTTATATTGCAGGGTGACTTCTCACTTAAGAAAGTGTATAGATCTTCAGGAGTTTGCAGGTCATGGCCTTGCTTGACATGGATGTCTGCCACCCTCTTTCCTACATAATCAGGAGCTCTTTTCCCATGAGATTTTTCAGAGAAGTTCAAGGTGACTGACTTAAAGTCATTTGAGAATGGAAGAGCGATGAGGAGGTAGCAAATAGCTTTATTTTTGTATTGACTGACTGGACCATCACTCATCACATGCAGATCATCAAAGTTTCTTCCAAGGCTGTCTCTCATGTCTTTGAGTACAGGTTCAACGTGAGCCCATACAGCTCTCTCATCATGGCGTGTGCAGTTTGAAATTGTTGCACTGACATCAATCTGACGTGTATGCATACCACTGTATGGATTGTGGCTTGCTGTCGACTGCCCCCAAAGTGGAAAGCCTGTATCTCTGAGCTCAGCTTACAAGCATAATTTTCTAAAAAATCAACATGGAGAGCTATTTAATTATTTCTCAGTTTTTCTTTGAAAATCCTGACCTCTTTTGCCTGGTGGGTCCAGTTGAACTGTTACTGTGCAAAACATATTCTACCAAGGCATAAGCTATATTTTAAAATGATTTTAGAAGGCTAAAAAAACCACAAGTAAAAAGTTAATGGTAAATAGGACATTTTCGTCACACCATAGGACTTTTTTGATTTCTGATCCCAAACAGGCACTTACGAAGCCACCTATATATTATCTCCTGGCCTTGAACCTATTGTAGTTCTTGAGTTTTCAATGCAAGATAGCCCATTTAAAAAAATTATCATTATAAATTCCTTTTCTATACGTCACACCAAAGGACATAAAAAAATGTACACGTCTTACAAGGAGGTATAGATGGTGATTTAAATTATATTTGTAAGAGACTAACTTACATTGATGCATGTGCAGGGGGTCCTCCTAAGACTGATTGAAAATGCTGACTTCCTGTTGTTAAAAATTAAGTGTAGCCGTCTTGAAAAATGCCCGAATTTTTTGGCAGATTAGCCGTCACACCATTTGAGTGACAACTTTTTTTTTTGGATAAAAAAATGTAGAAATATGTTTTTTTTAACAGTGTGATGTAGTAGCACAGGAAACCCCTGTAGAATCAGTTCAGAAGCCTTATATTGCATTTTTTATGCATAAAAGGTTGAGTTTATTCAGAGCTTTTGGAACTGCACACCTTCGGGGAATAGTCACACCACAGGACAATTTGGAGAAAAAAAATCAAATATGAAAATCCTTTTTTTAAATAAAAATCACTGTATAAGTTAGTCCATAGTAAGTTGTTTTATGGAATATAAAATTAAATATGTCAATGTTTCATTGAGTATCACTTATGTTGCTAGGACATGGAAATGGCTGCATCTTGTCTTTTGCACATATTTTGTAATTCAATTTCTGTTACGTCACAAAATCTCTGTCCAGGAGGTCGAGGTGCATGCTTGTGGCACGATGTCTCGTGTGGTGACGCCAGGCCAGAAAGAAACACACAGTACTGTGAGTAAATGAAGCACTTTTGTTTGAGTTTATTGTAAATAAAAATGAACAAATAAAAGGTTTTAACAAACAGGATACAAAAACACTAAACACAAACAAAATGGCACGTTGGCCAAAACAAACAGACAAACAAATAATAACTCATACAAGTATCGCGCTGTTGAACCAGCACACATAGCAATTGTTTCTCCTGAACACTCCAATCCATTCAGCCAAAGCTGCAGGTCTTTTATAATGTGGCCAAGGGGTCAACTGGCTATCAATTACCCACTTTACCCTTTAACCACATTCGGCAAGGGTTTTCTCATATGTGTGGTCAACAGCCAGTTTAACAATAAGCACTCGCTGCAGACCACACATTCTCACAATTTTATCTGAAATGGAGCATTTTAACCCCAGCCAGGGGTTAATATTCCATTGGGATAAGTAAACTTTTGACTACAACTATATATATATATATATATATATATATATATATACACACACACACACACACACACACACACATAGTGGTTTGCAGAAGTACTCACTCCCTACCAATAATGTCACATTTTGTTGACTTACAAATAATGTATGCACAGTGTTTCAAACAACTTTTTTTTTTATTCAAAGCTGTAATGGCTAAACTGAACATCGTTATATCAGGAGTAGATTAAATGTCAGCAAAACTTGCAAAGAAAATGTACAAAATGAAATTTACTGGCTGCAAAAGCATTCAGCCCCTTAAGTTAGTGCTTGGTAGAAGCACCTTTTGCAGCAATTACTGCTGCGAGTCATTTTAGATAGGTGTCTACTAGCTTTGCACAGTAGGATGAAATTTTTCCCCATTCTTTACGGGGAAAGTTGCTCCAGTTCTGATAAGTTTGTTGGGGATCGTCGATGGACTGCAATCATCAAATCTCGCCATAAATTTTCGATTGGATTCAATTCAGGACTTTGACTGGGCCACTCAAGAACATTAATTATCTTCTTGCTCAACCACTACAGTGTGGCTTTGTGTTTTAGGTCATTGTCCTGCTGAAATGTGAATTTCATCCCCAGGCTGACTCAAACAAGTTTTCCTCAAGGATTCATCTGTACCTTGAACCCTCCATTCTCCCCTCTATCCTGACAAGCTTCCCAGTCCCTGCTGAAGAGAAGCATCCCCATATCATGATGCTGCCACCACCATGTTTGACGGTTGTGATGGTGTTGACTGGGTGATGTGCAGTGTTGGGCGTACGACAGATGTAACGCTTGGAATTTAGACTGAAAAGTTACATTTTTGTCTCATCTGACCACAAAACCTTTTTCCACATGTCCGCAGTATCATCTACATGCTTTTTCGCAAACTCCATACGTGCTTTAAGATGAGACTTTTTGAGTAATGGCTTCTTTCTTGCCACCTGTCCATACAGGCCAGCTTTGTGTAGGGACTGGCTTATTGTTGATGTGTGAACAATGACTCCCATCTCAGACAAGATCATTGTTGGCTTCAGAGAGAAGTCCTGAACCAGTTTCCTGCTTGCCCTGCTGCTCAGTTTGTGAGGGCGACCTGATCTGGGTAGTGCTGGGTGGTATGAATCATCTTTCACTTCTTAATGACGGACTTCACTGTGCTGAGAGGGATAATCGGCACCTTTGAAATGTTCTTTTACCCTGCTCCTGCTCTGTGCCTCTCTACCACTTTATCCCTGAGTTGTTTCAAAAGCTCCTTGGTCTTGATGGTTGCAATGTTGGATCACTGTGTGAGTTGCAGCTTGAAAGTCTTTATATACCTGAGGGAAATTATCTACAAGTTAAACCACTTTGAGTACACACAGGCTAAAACTTTTTCACTAATTTTGTGACCTTTCAAACAAATCATTTGCACCTGTGGTGATTTAGGGCTGTAGTAGCAAAGGGGTTAAATACTTATGCAACTGAGATTAATCTGTTTTTCTCTTTAAATCTTACTTCTTTATATTCTATATGCATTTTTTAACTTTATCAATGTGGAGTAGTTTGTGTAGATTCTACATGTAAAGTCTAATTTGAAAGCATTGTGGAGTACGCTCAGGTGCCAAAAAAATGTGAAAACTTTGCAGGGGGGTGAATACTTCTGCAAACCACTATGAAATAAATAATTGTCCCAGTGGGCAAATACATTTCCCTAGTTCCCCAGCCTAGTACTGAAACTTCCCAGTGATAGTCGATCAACCTTAAGCATAGTGGAAAGTTACAGGAAAGTTCAGGAAATGTAAAATATGCAGATTGAGTGTGGAGAAAACTAGCTAGAGCTCCATGAATTTCTTTTTATTTATTTTTAAAATAATTTTTCACTTTATTTTTCACAAATTTCGCTTTATTTTGCTATAATTACAGATACACATTAATAAAACAATTCAAATACCTGTATATCAATAATAGTACACATCATGTTTTAATTAGATACACATTTTTTACAAACATTATCTTATTTTTTTAACATTTTTTTTAACATTTTGACATAAACAGACCACAAACAGAAAAATTATTGGTAACATAGTCCCCCCCCCCCCCCCCTCCCCCACTCTTTAAATAACTGCCTATTTACAGTAAATAATGCCCATGCCCTCTATAAAAATACAATAAGATAAAATACAAATCTATATTTTTACTGCCCTACTATTGGGCAAATCTACACATTTTCACCAGAGAATGCAAAATACATACCTGCATAATACAGTGGCACAGTAATTGTTTGATTAAAAACAATAGTGTTTCCTGCATCACTGCACGATCCACGCTGCGTACATGCCTAATCACACAAGATGTGATCACATTTTTATTAAAAAACAGCTTTATTGGCTGTACACATCATTGCATGTGACACAGTATCATATTACATGCAATCAGTTTGCCCTGAAATGATTCTTACAAGCGGAGTATTTTACATTGGACAGTATATTAATGACTTGGTCCCAGTGGTTTTGATCACTATATGCAGTTAATTCTTAGATGAGTGATTCTTATAAACAGAGTGCACTGTATTTATTTAAAGTATTTTTTGTATAAAACTCCCAATTTAAAAATGTCATTCCACCTTTGCTTTATAATGATTTTTCATTTTATATTTGCATGTCAGTTTATTTCGTATTTGCGAAAAACATGGGGCTCTAAAAATAGTGAAGTGCACATATTTTCTCCAAACTAATTCCCCCTGAATAAACTGAGATGACATAGTGCAGTACTTCCATTAAAAACTATACAGATCAACAGCAAGCCTTTTATTTGTCAAGGTGGCTATTATAATATAGTTGTCATTGCCATAATTTTTTTGTTTCCTGTTTTATTCTGCACTAATCTTATTTAATCCAAAATAGCCTTTTGCATTAAAACATTGTTATGCATTACAGAATGCCCTACTGGTCAATGTTGCAAATAAATCACATATTTACTAATATTTATCTAGATATAGACAAGAAATATGGACAGGAGAAATTCAGAGCCATGGCTAGCCACCCTATACCCACACTTACAGCACATCAGGAGAGTAAGTGAACTGTACTCAGGTGCTGTACAATACAATATCTTGATTTCCAACCGTCAGTATCCTGTGGACTAGATTCCTTGAGGTACAAGGAACGAATCCGTCTCTCAGAATTATTTTTAAAATATTACAATTTAATCGTGACTGAAAGCCTTTCTTTTCAAATTGCATTTGTGTTGAATTCAGAATCATAAATCTTGTCATTTAGCAGTTTTGTTTCAAGGCATCTCTGTTATGTAGATGACACACCAGAAGCCCATGTATTTGGCAGATATCTTGCATATAGTGACACAAAATGGGCATTTCACATGAACAGTGCATGTCCAGGAACTGTTCCTGCTTGTTGGTTGATTAATTTGGTACAATATAATTCTATATAGAGTATAGATTTTATAATACTTTTAATCTGTATCTATAATTAATATATCCTCTATGTGTTAGGCTATTTATTTTCTGCTTCTCTGTCTTGCTGTGCCATCAGTGTTTGTTCATTTTTTTTTTAAATAATGTGATTGATTATCCAACTTTCTTTTATTTGGGGAAGTTTTCTTTACAGAAGCTCGGGTGCGTTTGGCCAGTTTGTTTGATTGTTTGATCGACTACCAGGAAGTACGTACCACCCCTAATTTAAATATGACACACCCAAACAATTGGTTGCCAAATTTAACTGTTGAGTGCCATTTTAGGGGCAAGCCATTATTTTGCTTTAGCAGTGAATGTCAGGTTTTCTACTGCAATCAAGTGCTAAATTTCATTGTTCATTTCCTAAATGTTTTTGTTTTTTTCTCAGCAGTTACGTCAGTAGCACGTGGCTCTGGCTGCCGTGTCAGGGAAGATGTACACTTCCTAATCACAGTCCCAGTATTTCTATGCTTTCTGCTTTCACTGTTCTTCAAATGGTCATTTTGAGAAATAATCCCTGCAACAGCTGACACATGCTGATACATTTACTGTTTTTCCATCATGGTAACGTCTTGGATTGCTATGCCTGCATTATGGCTCATTTAACTCATCTATTTGCTGTGGACTTAAATCATTGTCAAACTCCTCATGGTAAACAATGTAATTAAATCTGTTATATCTGGGATAGATGTGGCTGCTAAAGAAGATGCAACAGATAAAAAAAAAAAAAAAAGGTTTTGTTGACTCTAAACTTTACTTAGGCACCCTACGCTTTGATTGACGAAAGACAACATTGGTTTATTGGAGTTCACAAAGAAAACTTTTTTTCAGCTTGATATAGTAAACTATTTACTTAGATTTCTTTTTTTTTGTAGTTCTTGACCATTCTAATTATTTAGTGTTCGGGGCATTTTATTACTGTGCAACACTCAACCATTTGTGCATTTATATAAATTTTTCTTCTTCTAAATTTATTGAATGCAACTGATTTTAAAAGGTACATTTTACAAAACTACTCACACACATTTGGTCACCATCACTCCTGTTGCATGAAACTGGGATTACCGTATTTCATGTTTTTCAGGTTTCACAGCACTTCTGGACTTCCAGACATTTGCATCTAATCAGATTGTTACTGTCCTTCTCACACTTGTCTTTGATACGTGTAATGTTTACAGACCGACTGCCCTCTGAAATATTGACAGACGGTTTGAAAAGGGAGAGGCAGCATTGTTTGGGTTACTTGAGCCAATGGGGACTAACACCAAAAAGACAGTTGCCAAAAAAATGTTTTAATCAGTCTGGAGCCCTGGAAGTTTGTAAACATTACCTAAAAACGTACTTCCCAGCAGGGTAGTTATTGATTGACTTGCTCCCATAGTGTCTGATAGTGTCCCTTGGAGGCCACTATATCAACACGAGGGGATCAGTGGTTTCCCACCAAACACGAAATATCCAGTCATTATATTTTATTAAGCCTTGAAAGTCAGCTTTGTTTGCTTTCAGTAGCACAGAATTCGCACAGAAGGCCATTTAGGTCTGTTTTTCAAGTGGAGATATTGTTGAAAGATGGAAGTAGATGTTCCATTTTGGGTTTGTTTGCTTTTTCCATTTGAATTTGTTGAATCTCATCAGAAAAGCAAATCAACCAGGAAAGCGTACACCATAGTAGGCAGTATAGACATATTTTGCTTGCTCTAACTACAAGTCTTTTCGGTTACTGCATGAACAATTGTACCATGTCAGTTTCCAATCTGTACAGCTATTTTAATAAGCATGTATGTTTTTTAAAACTTTCGGCAGGCCAATTTCTTAAACCCCATGAAGTTCACACAAAATGTTTAATTGTGAGGGGTGTGCTGTGGGAGGTGATGTCAGAACCAGGAAGGATAACACAAAAGGTAGGAATGCGGAGGAATAATTGCGTGGCATATTTATTAAGTAAATACCAAAGTAACAAAATAAAGACATTCAGAATAAATACAACAAGCACAGGGGCCAAAACAAAGCAAACACAAACACGCAAGTACCTTTCTCACACAGACGCCAGTAGCATTCGCACTCTCTCCTGTGCTCTCCAAATCACTCCCCCTCTACAGTCATGACTGAGGGATTAACCAGCTATTAATCATCTAGTCAACTCCTCGGTCACATTCTGCACAGGTTTACTAAAGATGCGTGACTGTCAGATAATTGAATAAATCAGTCGCTGACAGTCACGCATTTCCACAGGAATTAAACAAAAATAAAAAATAGCAGACAGCATTTCTGCCAATCCTACATTTAAACAAAAAGGGCTTTTTGCTGTGATATTCTAAACACATAAATAATAATCATAATAATAATACAAAATTATACATGTTATGCACAGAGGCAGGGAGTACCCTGTCAGAGGGATATTATATCGCTAAGATACATGCTACCCCCACTGAAGAGCTGACTGCTCTGACCTATCATGGAGTGGATATCAGCTTGTATCGTACAGCACCCAATCAAAATATTCTACACTATATGTGTACATGAAAATGAATGCCTATGCAAACTTCCAGGAACTAGTAATGAATGCCAGAAATATGGTATTATTCATATACCAACTTCCTCTATAACTTAAAAACCACAAGAATAAGGTAAGTAGGGTAGACCAAAGTAACACTGATGAAGGCACAGTCTATTCGATTCTATTTACAAGCCCATTCAAAACTGTAGGCAAAGTACTTCAGAAACTAGAAATACTCATACTTTTAAAATACAAAATATCTACAAAACTCCTACAAAACAATATTTATTGCTGTACACATATCAAAATAATTAGCATGTTATACTGCAAATTTTTTTTACAGCCAAATGAAATTCTACATTTTTTTTATATATCAAAATATACAGTATGATTAACAAAAAAACAAAAAAAAGCAAATTAAAGCTTTATGGTGCATAATTATTGACAGAGCTTTATAAATCGGATCTAAACTCTTGCTATCCCTCCCTAAAACTGTAAAACCCATTGTGAACATGAGAGAATGAATCCGAGCTGCAAATCTCCCTCCCGACCTAGAAGGGTGCTAAGTAAGTTTGGTGGTACGCCTTCACAGGGATGCGCTGCCTCAATGGTAAGACAGAACTGGAAGCCGGCCACCACGGGAGCTGAAGCTATGACACCTGCACTGCCACCCCACCTGAACCTGATACAGAACCACGGAACACCTGCACTACCACCCCACCTGAACCTGACACAGAACCACGGAGAATGGGCACTACCACCTCACCTGAACCCGATACAGAACCACGGAGCGCAGGCACTACCATTCCAACTGAACTTTATTCAGAACCACGGAACACCTGCACTACCACCCCACCTGAATGTGATACAGAACCACGGAGTACCTGCACTACCACCCCACCTGAACCTGATACAGAACCACGGAGCACCTGCACTACCACCCCACCTGAACCTGACACAGAACCACGGAGAATGGGCACTACCACCTCACCTGAACCCGATACAGAACCACGGAGCACCTGCACTACCACCCCACCTGAACCTGATACAGAACCACGGAACACCTGCACTACCACCCCACCTGAACCTGATACAGAACCACGGTGCACCTGCACTACCACCCCACCTGAACCTGATACAGAACCACGGAGCACCTGCACTACCACCCCACCTGAACCTGATATAGAACCACCTGGATACAGCACCTGGGCACTACCACCCCACCTGAACCTGATACAGAACCACGGAGCACGGGCACTACCACCCCACCTGAACCCGATACAGAACCACGGTGCACCTGCACTACCACCCCACCTGAACCTGATACAGAACCACAGAGGATGGGCACTACCACCCCACCTGAACCTGATACAGAACCACGGTGCATGGGCACTACCACCCCACCTGAACCTGATACAGAACCACAGAGCACCTGCACTACCACCCCACCTGAACCTGATACAGAACCACAGAAGCACCTGCACTACCACCCCACCTGAACCTGATACAGAACCACGGAGCATGGGCACTACCACCCCACCTGAACCTGATACAGAACCACAGAGCACCTGCACTACCACCCCACCTGAACCTGATACAGAACCACAGAGCACTACCACCCCACCTGAACCTGATACAGAACCACAGTGCATGGGCACTACCACCCCACCACCTGATACCACCTGCACTACCAGCCCACCTGAACCCAATACAGAACCACGGATGCATGGGCACTACCACCCCACCTGCACCCGATACAGAACCACGGAGCACCTGCACTACCACCCAACCTGAACCTGATACAGAACCACGGAACACCTGCAATACCATCCCACCTGAACCTGATACAGAACCACAGAACACCTGCACTACCACCCCACCTGAACGTGATACAGAACCACCGAGCACGGGCACTACCACCTCACCTGAACCCGATATAGAACCACAGTGCATGGGCACTACCACCCCACCTGAACCTGATACAGAACCACAGAGCGCCTGCACTACCACCCCACCTGAACCTGATATAGAACCACGGTGCACCTGCACTACCACCCCACCTGAACCTGATACAGAACCACGGTGCACCTGCACTACCACCCCACCTGAACCTGATACAGAACCACAGAGCACCTGCACTACCACCCCACCTGAACCTGATACAGAACCACGGTGCATGGGCACTACCACCCCACCTGAACCTGATACAGAACCACAGAGCGCCTGCACTACCACCCCACCTGAACCTGATACAGAACCACAGAGGATGGGCACTACCACCCCACCTGAACCTGATACAGAACCACAGAGCACCTGCACTACCACCCCACCTGAACCTGATACAGAACCACAGAGGATGGGCACTACCACCCCACCTGAACCTGATACAGAACCACAGAGCATGGGCACTACCACCCCACCTGAACCTGATACAGAACCACAGAGCACCTGCACTACCACCCCACCTGAACCTGATACAGAACCACAGAGGATGGGCACTACCACCCCACCTGAACCTGATACAGAACCACAGAGCACGGGCACAACCACCCCACCTGCACCCGATACAGAACCACGGAACACCTGCACTACCACCCCACCTGAACCTGATACAGAACCACCGAGCACGGGCACTACCACCTCACCTGAACCCGATATAGAACCACAGTGCATGGGCACTACCACCCCACCTGAACCTGATACAGAACCACAGAGCACCTGCACTACCATCCCACCAGAACCTGACACAGAACACCAGCACTACCACCCCACCTGAACCTGATACAGAGCCATGGAGCACCTGCACTACCACCCCACTGAACCTGACACAGTAAGACTACACAGCCTACTCAAGAGCTGTTACATTATTAAAACTTGCGAACTGTGCCGTACTTGCTATGCACAGGATGACAGCAATACACTGGATTTGAAGTCATGAAGCCACTCAAAGACAATAAAAAAAGCCACTTTTCAGAACTTCCAGTATATCGAATTTTGCCGTGACAGTCATCTCGTGCACATTAGATTGCCAACTGACTATACGTCTAAAGAAACATATATTATTGTGTGATAATAATGTATCTTGACCCATGTTATTTTACATATACTATGTCTCTTAAAGCATATAAATAATGAAACTTAAAAATGTGTCTATTGTTTTATCTGTTTCAAATCTTATAGTTTAACAAGATAAGAATATAGAATAAAGTGTTTTTATTTTCTATAGTTTATTCATTAACTGCTGAAGTAATGTACATTTTCAAAGTACAAAAAATGTCCCTGTTTTTATTTTCAATGTATTATTTCCTCTGTGTTGTACTGCACTTCTTGTAGTGAGAGTGATAATGGCGAAGGCTGTTTTTACATGAAGCTGACGAAACAGGGTGCGTCATGAAAAAAAACAGCGATTCCACGGGCTGCGCGGAAATTGTGAAATTAGCCCAATACTGCAATTTTTACAATATTCATAAGAAATAAAACTATTTCATAATTATTTGTATTTTATACAAAAAAAAAAAAAAATCACATTAACGAAACCATACAGCTCTGCTATGTGGCTGCATGTAATATGCACCATGCATGTGCTGTGCAGTGATTATGTCATGTCACTATATGTAATCTAAGCAGGAAATTAAAATACTACACTGTAAAAAAGAAAACGGAGGTCTCTAAAAAGACAAAAAATGTGACTTTTACACAGCAATCCAGAAATCCAGAGCAGTATGCAGCTTCTTTACTTGCAAAGAAACAAAAAACGGTGACTTCCATAGTCCAAGTTTACTTATTAAATTTTGACCTGACAAAAGATGTTTGTTTGCGCAAATAACCCTTTTGAAAAATTGGACAACCAAAAGTTATGGAAATCCTTCAGACAAATGGTGTAGTGATTCCTTCATCAGCCTAGGTGAGACATGGATACTTACCTAAAGTTGCCGAGTATCACAAGCAGAAGATTGTGGAACTGGTAAAACAGTCTGGTTGCTTGTCAGTGGTTACACTGACAAGTCGACTGATGCACAAGATCAGTATGGGTTACAGGTATTTGTTTGGCAAGACCTAAATGGTGAACACGTATCTACCCGAGGTACTAGAACTGAAAGCTGTCCTTGCAGATACACTTTACCTACAGGCTGTTAATTACAACACCATTTCACAAGCTATTGTAAAATGCTCGAGTAACTTTGATGTTAATTTTGATGTCAGTGCATTTATCTGTATATTTGCTGAACACATAATTTATTTTATATATATGTACGCATTCCGTGAAATACGATACTTTACCCGTGACAATGCTGTGAATTTTAACGATTTTCATAGATCCTTAGTCATGACGTAGGAACATGTATTTTATCAGAATATGTTTTTTGCATACCTACATATGTACATGAAGATCACAAAGATATTTTTGTTTTCAATACAGTGTTATGTTTCTATGGCAAGATAGAATACATCAATTATAATAGTTACCTGTGGATTCTGCATTTTATATTTGCCAAGTAAAAAACAAAACACCACTTTTACTTCAGATACCTAGTCACGTAAGAAAATACATGGTAAGTATTAATAAATACTTTGGGGGTGAATTCTAGTACCTTTATTGGGGACATGTAGAGATGTTTCAGAGGGGACAGGGATTTCAGCTACACAGCCCTTGTGGTCCTTTTTCAACTCTTTTCCCTTGAAGTGGTTGAAGGACATGTTGTTGAAATAGCCTGGGAAATAATAATCTAAGCAACAACAGTAATAGTGAATTATACAGAAAACACATCATGATCCTAAACAAGAATGACATCCACCACTAAGAAATTGCAGATTACAAATTTTAAGGGCAGAAGTTGCTAAAAAGCCAGTGCTGTACTGTATATTTAAAACATGTAAAAATAAAACATTTCTGTTTTAAAATATGGCTTTTTGCTGCTCTTTGAATAACTGTCTGTGCACAATTCAATAAATAAATGCTTTTAAGTTGGTCATTACTCCTTCATATATTCTGTCAGATTTCTGGTTTTTAAGAAGTGGAACAGATCAAAAGGTCATGGTGAAAAAAGTTTTAAAAATAACAGCATGAATCTAAAAAATAGAAACTTTAAAAAGTATACTTTTCAAAGTAGTAAATAAAAGGTTAGGAAAACTTGCTACAAGACATTTCCATTTATAAAAGTTGCACAGTATGTTTGCATCTAATGAAGAAAGAAGTTTGTGTAACAGCTTCTCATTTTAGAAAATGCAGGTGGTTGGTCAGAAATTGGCACTTAATATGTTACTGTTACACATAACTGAGATAGCTTTGGTATTTATTATGTACACACTGGACCCCGGATCATTAAATGAACTGCGGAAAAAAGACCAATCAGATACTCACTCCATTGGTTTGTAGTGTCTACCTGACACTTGACTCAAATCAGAGAACTCTTATGCTCAGTATGGGAGCTGTTATTTACTAAATCACAGGGATCTAATGTTCAGTTAAAGTCCATTTGAGCCCAGTTGTTGTTCGGTTTTAATCCACAGCTGATAAATGACCCTGGATACGTGACTAATACATATCAAAGCACAAAAAAAAAAAAAAAAAAAAGGTTTTATTCACAAAGTGTTCGGCAAACTTAAAGTCTGCCCAATGCCATCAAGCTGTAATTTAAAATGTTACTGATTTAGAAAGCTGGGGATTTGAGGAGTGTGCCTGATAGAATTCTGTATCCGAATGGGCTGTGGGAACTGATTTAGCTTTTACTGCAGGGGGCGGCGAGGTTAGGATGGGTGAAGGCTTCCTTCTCACTAACAGAGGTTCCCCCTCTTCAACTATGAAGAGCTTAGCCTCTTCATTACAGCTTTCTATCAACTCGTCCTGGATGGGCAATGCTATTTGCTTTTGGTTCAAGTGGTTGCGCCCCCGAGCGTAGGCCATATGGATGGGGGTGGTGGATTCGACTATTTGAAATGGACTCAGTGCCTCCTCTTGAACAGACGATTGGCTGGTAACAGTTCTGCTGTACTCTTGCCCTGTGTAGCCCAGATCTTGACTGGGCTCATAAATCTGGAGGAATGGGGGCTGTCTGGAAGAAGCTGCAGATGTTTGCTTTGGTGGGTAAAAGGGTAAACGTGGTGGTGGCGGCAGCGATGGTGGAAGAAACAATGCAAAATCCTCTTTCTCTAACAGTGCCGGCATGCTTGAACTGTCACCAGAAGGTTTGGGAAGGTTGGATATTTGTGAGCTTTGTGCTGCAATTTCACTTTGAGATCCAGTACCAGTCAGTTCAAGAAGTTTGCCCAAGTACTGATCCTCAAATTCCCCATCTGACAAATTATCATAATGGGATGTATTTGAGGGCCGTCTTTCTCCCAAGTGTTCTGGTACCCCAAGAGTAACCATATTGTCTTCTGGTATAGGCGGGGGAAAGGAGAGGTCCTCCTTAATTAGGAGGGGAACTGGATCTGAGGGCAGTGGTAGGTCTTCTGAGAAAGAAATATCATCTTGAGGTAGGACAGCAGTGTAGCAGTCGTCACAAAGATACGATTCTGGTGGGGGTGGAGGCAAGTCAAAGAGTTCTGGCTGTTGTACAAATAATTCCTCATTCTCTACTATCTGAGCAGTAGAGCATATACTATCAGTCTCAACATGTACATACGGTGGGGGCCAGTCGTTTAGCTCTTGCTGTTGCTCTGTGTGAATGGCAACTTTGCTCTCGTCTGGTTTATTTTTTTCCTCTAGGGCTGGAAAGCATCCCTCTGCTGTATGGAACCCTCCTTCCATTGCGGGACCTGCAAGTTCTTCTAACAAGGGGGTTCCCTCCTTCTTTTCTGAAATAACATCCTTGTTAAAATTTGATAACCCAGGCCCAGTAGAAGCTACATTCTCTGAAATAGTGCTAGGGTTTTCCAAAATCAGAGGCTGGCTTGTTTCTGAGGCATTGATTTGACTTCCAGCATGAATGAAGGGCTGCTCTCCTGGCAAAGAGTCATTGTGCAGTTTGTAAGAATGAACCAGAATGGGCTCTGGAGAAGGAATGGGCAGGTTTTCACCATTACCAGTATTAAAATTGTTCTCACTGAGTGACAGAGGGCTGTTATCTGACAGTATCCTTTCCTGATCTCCCTCAATTTTGAGTCTGACTGACTCTGGCCTGGCGATCTTATTCTTCCCGTTGGCAGTAAGGTGTGGTTTCATGGGTATAAGGGAGACTGGTATCTCCTGGCCAAGCGGTTTCTTGGGAAATTCATCAGGTTTTGCTGTTTAAAAAATGAAAATATATTAAACCCATTCACAACAGAAATGGGGCAATTAATCATAATCTGATACTGTCCAGGGACTTGTCTGGACAAGTTCTGAAAGACATTCTTTTCAGTGCACATAGATAAAAACTGCTGGACAGAAGACCTTGAAGTTGTAATGTACTGGCTCTCTACCCACCTCCATAATCACTGGGTACAGAACCATTTTTTTTTCTAAGTAAATAACCAAATAAACATTTTATCCTAGTTGTCATGGTCTGCACTAGAGCTGGCTAATTAAGAAACAATTTTTAGCTCTTTGGAAAATATGCATAATTTCAAAATAACCATTTTTTCTTTAATAGAGGTATGAATTTCATTTATCTAAAAAAAGAGGGCACATTTTCAATACCTGGAGTTGGAAGATCAAGCTTCATTTTCCGCAGTTCAGTCATGGATGCTTGGAGCTGCTCTATGACAATGTCATCATTCAAATGAAAAGATCTGACAATATTCTCTTGAAGAAACTCACGCAGCTCTTCTAACGACATTTTCAACAGGTTCTCTGAAACAGAAGATTTTAAAAATGAACACCCACAGCGATGCAGTCTTGTGGATCTAAACTCCAAATACTATTTTCAATTAAAATGATTTGTATTTTCTGCACCTTTAGTTTAAAAGAGTTACATTTAGAAATATAAAAATACATTTTATTTAAATTACAAAGATTGGACCACAAGTATTTTTCATTGTCTTCTTGTCCAAACATTTGTAATTCAAGTTTCTTTTAGCATTTCTTAGTTGAGCACTGTTGAGTCTAATACGTATGGCTTATAAACATTAAGCAGTGTTAGTGATCTACCATTCTTTACATTTGCTGCTCTTTTGTAATCCTGATACTATACATTTGGGGAGAAAACTAATCTGTGGTTATGTCAGTACTGTGTGATGCACTTTCGTGATGCACTGTGTTATGTCGTTACTGTTGGTAAAATGAGGCTAAAATTCTATAACCACGAATTCAGACGAGCCTGGATAGTGGTTAAGCTGCTTGGTTGAGCCAGTTCACGCCCAGTGTCTGTCCTGTTACACATACACTGAACAAAAATATAAATGCAACATGCAACAATTTCAAAGATTTTACAGAGTTACAGTTCATATAAGGAAATCAGTCAATTGAAATAAATTCATTAGGCCCTAATCTATGGATTTCACATGACTGGGAATACAGATATGCATCTGTTGGTCACAGATACCTTAAAAAAAAAAAAAAAAAAAAAAAAAAAGGTATGGGAGTGGATCAGAAAACCAGTCAGTATCTGGTGTGACCACCATTTGCCTCATGCAGCGCGACACATCCCCTTCGCATAGAGTTGATCAGGCTGTTGATTGTGGCCTGTGGAATGTTGTCCCACTCCTCTTCAATGGCTGTGCGAAGTTGCTGGATTATTGGCAGGAACTATCGATGAAGACATCTTTGGGTAAAAAAACTTGCAGTGTAATGATCATGCTGTTTAATCAGCTTCTTGATATGCCACAACTGTCAGGTGGATGGATTATCTTTGCAAAGGAGAAATGCTCACTAACAGGGATGTAAACAAATTTGTGCACAAAATTTGAGAGAAATAAGCTTTTTGTGCGTATGGCAAATTTCAGGGATCTTTTATTTCAGCTCATGAAACATGGGACCAACACTTTACATGTTGCGTTTATATTCTTGTTCAGTGTACATTGCATTGCTTTATTCAGAGTACAGAAACAGTAAACATGGACTCCATAAGACAATTTCAAACATGAACACGCTCTTCCTTCGAGTATTGGGCCTCTCAGGAATTCCTTTCAAGGACTTGAAAAAAGCAATTGAATGCAACCGCTTTTAGAACTCGCTATTAATATCTTTAAGCACTCCTCACACCCGGTGCTTGGCAAGTAACCATTGAAATCAATAGAAACAGTCACATCGGTTGTAGCATGAAGTTAAAGATGTGAGCAAGCAAATGTATGTATATTTCATGTGGAAATAGTGATAGATGAAGTGTCACATTTGCTGTGGCTCATCCAGAGTGGGAAATTCACTCACCATGCATCCAGTGTGAAGAAGGCTTTATATTAATTTTAAACTAGCTAAGGTTTAGGAAACCCAATAATAAATTTTTACCTGTGGATCAATGAGTACCTTCCTAAATAGTTGGCTGCATCTCTGGGACAAACTATGATCTTAGGGTTAAAAGTTATTTATCTGAGGGTCCTATTGATGAAGACATCTTTGGGTTAAAAAACTTGCAGGTTAACATGAACCATTTTTAGTAAATCTTTGTATGCAAGTTTGTATTCTGGTCATTTGTATTCTGAACAGTTAGTCCATTTTATAACACAACTATGACTCAAGTTTGTATCTCCTAAAAAAAAAAAAAAAAAAAAAAAGGTCCTTACTCTTGTGCAGTTTGAGTACGGTGTAAGCCATTGCAGTCAGGACCCGTTCACCTTCCAAAATATAGATATCCCATAGACGAAGGGTCAATGTAAAGGGGGTCTGTTCAGGAAGAAAGAGTCATTAATACACACACACAATGAGTGTACAAAACATTAGGAACACCTGCTTTTTCCATGAAATAGACTGACTAGGTGAATCCAGGTGAAAGCTTATTTGATGTAACCTGTTAAAATCCACTTCAATCAGTGTAGATGAAGGGGAGACAAGTTAAAGAAGGATTTTTAAGCCTTGACACAAATGAGACATTGATTGTGTATGCGTGCCATTCAGAAGGTAAATGGGCAAGACAAAAAATTTAAGTGCCTTTGAACGGGGTAGGGTAGTAGGTGCCAAGTGCGCCGTTTGAGTGTGTCAAGAACTGCAACGCTGCTGGGTTTTTCACACTCAACAGTTTCCCGTGTGTATCAAGGATGGTCCACCCAAAGAACATCCAGTGGTCGAAAACAGCTCACTGATGAAAGAGGCCAAAGGAGGCTAACCCGAACTGTGCAGAGCAACAGACGGACTAGTTAGTCAACTGACAGCCCAGTACAACATTGGTGCTGAAAGACCCATAAAGAATGCACAACTCGTCGTACCTTGATACGAATGGGGCAGCTGACGACCTAACAAAGTTCCACTTCTTTCAGCAAAATACAAGAAACTGTGGTTGCAATGGGGTAAGGAACGAAAACACTGGACACTGGAGGATTGGAAAAACATTGCCTGGTCTGATGGATCCCTGTTCTTGCTGTTTCATGCTGATGGGAGGACTAGGGTACAGAGAAAATCACACGAGTACATGCATCCATCATGCCATGTGTCATCATTGCAGGCTGGTGATGGTGTTGTGATGGTGTGGGGTGTGTTTTCATGGCACACATTGGGCCCCTTGATAAAAGTGGAGCACCATTTGAATGCCACAGGATATCTGAACATCATTGCCAATCAGGTGCATCCCTTCATGGCAGCAGTGTATCCATCTGCTAATGGATTTTTTCAGCAAGATAATGCCCCATGCCATAAGGCTAGGATTGTCCAGGAATGGTTCCACAAACATGACAGTGAATTCAGCTTACTGGAGTGGCCTGCCCAGTCACCAGATCTCAATCCAATTGAGCATCTGTGGGATGAGATGGAACAAGCTATTCGGAGTAGAGATCCACTACCAGCCAACTTGACACAACTGTGGGAAGCATTGGAGTCAACATGGGCCAGCATCCCTGTGGAACGCTTTTGACACCTTCTAGAGTCCATGTCCCGACGAACTGAGGCTGTTCTGAGGGCAAAAGGAGGTGCAACTCAATATTAGGAAGGTGTTCCTAATGTTTTGTACACTCAGTGTGTGTGTATATATATATATATATATATATATATATATATATATATATATATATATATATATATATATATATATATATGTGTGCAGTGCCTATAGAAAGTCTACACCCCCTTGAACTTTTTTCACATTTTGTTGTGTCAGTGCCTCAGAGTTTCATGCATTTAAATGAGGTTTTTTTCTACTTATCTACACACCATACTCCACACTGTTAAGGGAGAAAAAAGTTTTTATTGAGAAAAAATATATATATATTAAAAATACAAAACTGAAAGATCATAATTAGATAAGTCTCCACCCCCCTGAGTTACTACTTGGTGGAAGCACCTTTGCCAGCAATTACAGATGTATCTCTGCTGGGATAGGTCTCTACCAACTTTGCACACCTAAATTTGGCAATATTTGACCATTCTTCTTTACAAAACTGTTCAGGCTCTGTCAAGTTCCTTGGGGAGCATTGATGGACAGCAATCTTCAAGTAATGCCACAAATTTTCAATTGGATTTAGGTCGGGGGACTGGGCCACTCAAGGACATTTACCTCTTTGTTCCTTAGCCACTCCAGTGTAGCTTTGGCTGTGTGCTTTGGGTCGTTGTCATACTGAAAGGTGAACTTCCATCCCAGTTTCAGCTTTCTTGCACAGGGCAGCAGGTTTTCCTCAAGGACTTTTCTGTATTTTGCTCCATTCATTTTCCCTTCTATCATGACAAGTGCCCCAGTTTCTGCCGATGAGAAACATCTCCATAAAATGATGCTGCCACCACCATGCTTCACAGCAGGAATGGTGTTCTTTCTGTGATTCACTGTGTTGCATTTGCGCGAAACATAATGCTTTGCATTTAGGCCAAAATGTTCCACTTTAGTTTCGTCAGACCACAAAACTTTTTGCCACATGGCTACAGAATCTCCTGAGTGTTTTTTTTTTGCATACTTTAAAACGGGATTCAAGGTGGTCTTTCTTGAGTAAAATACAGGCCAGATTTGTGGAGTGCTTGGGATATTGTTGTCACATGCACACTTTGACCAGTCTTGGTCATAAAAGTCTGTAACTCTTGCAAAGTTGTCATTGGCCTCTTGGTAGCCTCTCCTTCTTGTTCTGTCATCCAGTTTGGAGGGACAGTCTGATCTAGGCAGGGTCTTGGTGGTGCCATACATCTTCCACATCTTAATAATCATCTTGACCATGCTCCAAGGGATATTCAAGGCCTTTGATATTTTTTTATACCCATCCCCTGATCTGTGCCTTTCAACAACTTTGTACTGGAGGTTTTTTGAAAGCGCCTTGGTGCTTATGGTTGAGTCTTTGCTTTGAAATGCAGACTGCTGAATTTATCATGAAGTCATGTGAAACACTACAATTTAACACAGGTGGATGCCACTTAACTTGGTGTGTGATTCTGAAGGCGATTGGTTACACCTGAGTTAATTTAGGATTGTTATTACAAGGGGGGTGGACACTTATCCAACCAAGCTATTTCAGTTTTTATTTTTAATTAACTTTCTAAAAATTTATAGAATATTTTTTCACTTGGAAGTTGTGGGGTAGAATGTCTAGACAAATGAAAAAAAAACACAATTTTAATGGATATTAATTCCAGGCTATCAGGCAACCCGCATTGGCTGCCAATCTGATCTGCTCCTGAATTTTTTCAGACTCTTTTCCCAAAGCAGGACAAAGTAGAATGGGTGGAAGTATGTCACAATACTGACCAGAGTTTTACAATATTGAGAGAGTTTTATTTCTTTGAGTGTGTTTTCTCATGCTGCAAGCATTGTTATAAAATTGCAAGCGGGCAGGACATGGTCATGATGATCAAATCACAGAACAATTCTCATTAGCATGTTTGCCATTATCATTTCAATGATTGGCTGTTTTGAATGGAAGCAAGTTCACTCCCACCTTCATTTGGACACAGCCATAAATCTTACAAAATGCATTCATTTAAAAATACTCTTTTGTGAAATAACTTTTCCTAAGTTATTATTTTTTTTAATAATAATCACATTTCTATTTTCCTGATGTGATTTCACACAATGCAGTACCAAAATAAATCATATACATACAGTAATTATAATTCAAATGAATTAATTCAATTGTAATCAATTTCCTGAGTGATTTAAGTAACGCTTTTAATACACTACATTATCTATGTTTGTAAATTGACGAGTTCACAAGAATATTGTTTTACTAACAATTACTGTAAATCTCCAGAGAAGACAATTATTTTAATTACATACTGAATCACCTCCATCATTCAACAGATGGCAGTATTACGCCATTTTTGACCAGATTTCCTATGGAATATACATTTGGGAGACATCAAGTCTGTCGAAGAATTCATTGCCTCAAGTGTGAAACATATAATTTGTTTACAAAGTTTAATCCTGGCCAACCAACACTGCAGGGATTCTCGCTAAACAAATGGTACATTGGCTTTACATGAGAATTTCAAGATCTATTGTCATAGGCACTTTAGGAATACAATTTAATGGGCATATTCTCATTTAAGCAAATATAAATTGTACTTTTTACATCACAGGTATAAGAATACAAATTTCTCCTCGTTCTCCGTCTTATGCCTGCTTGACCACTAGTATTATAAGACACAGAATACTAATGACAGACTTGCATTGATAACCTCTTCAACCTACCTTTCTTTCATTAATTCTGCTTTGTCAGGAGCACTGTTGGATTTTTAGGTTAATATTTATGAATTTTCATTTGCACTGAATACTGGATAAGAGAAACAATTGTAAAAGCAATAATTTCTTCTTCCAGCAGGGTGCGCCAGAGAGCTTTTAGGAATTGAATGGGCTGTACATGCTTTTTCTTAACAAGAGTATTTCTGCTTAGGATTTGTTTAATACTCTCCTCCCTCTCCTGGGTAATATGTTTTTTAAAAGTAAATTGTTGATCAACAATGAGACTACTAAAGTAAAAAAAATCTGTAGAGTGGTGATCCAGTGGTTAAAGAAAGGGGCTTGTTATCAGGATGTTCCGGGTTCAATCCCAGCTCAGCAACTGACTCACTGTAACCCTGTGCAAGTTACTTAACTTCCTTGTGATCTGTCCTTCAAAAGAGACTCTGCAGCAGCAGTTGTGATGCACAGTTCAGCCCCTGGTCTCTGTAAGTCACGTTGGATAAAAGTGTTTCCTAAATGACTAAATAATAATAAAAGTTTGTAATCACTTTTTATATTTTTGGGAAATTCTCTTTTGCTAGAGATTTGATTGATTTGTAGTTTAAAATTGTTATTCTTTTTTATATTTTAGATTGCATGGTTGTGGGGTTTTAAATAGTAATTTTACATGAGTAGGGATTTATAAACTGAATAGGAGTCAGAATAGTAATTAGCTATGGTGACGTCACCAGTAATTTATGCAAATGAGTATCATCGAAGGTTCTAACCTTCCTTCGGTAATGTGTTCTGAAACTTCGAAGGTCAAAATGTACACTTCGTTGCAGCCCTATAAATAAAAACTGTATTTTTAAAACACATTTTTGATTGACAATGAGGCTAGTAATGTAGGCCTATACTGTTTTCCTTCTGTATTTTATTCATAGGGTAAAAGTTTGCATATTAATTTGTCATTTTTACTCACCAGCCAAGGAAATATCTCAATAGACATACACAGTAACAGATAAGAAGTCAGATCCAAATTTGCTTGGCAAAACACATTTATTCACAGACAGATGATGAACAAGTGCATCCATGTTCAGTGCAAAAGAGCGCAAAAACCTTTCAATCAGGCTTTTTCAATAGCCAAAAGAGTCTTGTGTTTATTATAATTGCCTGCTATTTTAGTGGTGGCCACATGTATGGCACCAACCTCCATTTTTGTATCTGTATTTTACCATCAAAATAATGTTGAACAGTTACTTTCTAAAATGTATTTCCAAAAGAGAATTCCTTTTAAAAATATATACTGTATAAGCCTGTGGCAGAGCAAAGCTCTGCCCTTTAAATTGGCAGGGATGGGGTTAACTTCCCCTACCTGCCTGGGTTTATTATGTTCAGGTGGCTGGGGTTGATTAGTTGATTAGGTTGATTAACGATCAATCAGCGCCCAGCCACCTGATATAAAAGGAGGCCTCTGCTTCTCATTTGGGGAGAGGGAGCTGAGGAAGCAGGTTGGTGTTTGTTTTGTGGTTTTTGAATTTTCTAAATCCAGTGAAGGCATTGCCCAGCCTGGAAACTTTATTTTTGTGAGTTTTGTTTTTGCTTTATTTGTGTTTGAGTATCTGTTATTTTGCCCTTGTGCACTTTATTTTTGTTTATTTATAATAAAATAGTTATTTTTTGAACTGCAGTCTGTCTCTGGGCCTCTATCCACTCGCCAGCCTGCCACAAAGCCACTGCAGTTTCAGGGCCATTCTCTTTGAGCTGGGATATGGGTTACCGAGCCATGTTGTCCTTTCAGATCCAACTTGACAAAGTTTTGAGATAAATCATCTACTCAGAACCAAATGAGCAGTGATGGTCCTAATGGCCTTGTGACACAGCAGAGGCTCTGCACATGGGTGCGTGTGTGTGTTTGGTGGCTGGCGGCCGTCTTGGTGAAGGCAGCTGTAACGAAGATGGCCACCCTTTGCACAGCCACATGGCATTGTTTAATTGTTTGATTGTTAGATTAAATGATTCATTGTGTAATTGATTGTGTGAGTGAAAAAGTGTGGAATGTGGCTAGGTGGTGATTGGATGATTTGGGGAGAGTGTGTTGGAGATAGTTTAGTGAAGGTGGGTTGCCCAGCCTGAACAGCGAGAGAGAGAGAGATAGATAGAGAATGAAAATTAATAAAAACAAAGGAACACTGGGATAGTCGAAGCTTGGGTGTTATATTTTGTTTGTTTTGAAGAGTTTGTAGGGTTTTTGTTTAACTCTTTGCAGTCCGATGTCGGACCCTGTCCGACATGTGCCTTTTAAACCTGTTTTACTATGAATAAAATGACTTTTAAACAGCGTGTGTAAAATAAACAGTGCGTGTGAAAATAAATAGACACGTCTGACAGGCGCTGAATAAATGGACCGCAAAGGGTTAAACATTTTGTTTGTTCCCGTTTTGATTGTTGTTAATAAAAGTGCGCCAAGATGCTTTAAACTGAAGTTGTGTGCCTGGGTGTGCTATTTCTGCCGCTGAACTGCCTTGACCGCACGCCACTACACCACAGGCATCTTCTTGTTCATAGATTTTTCTGTGTTCTATGTTCTTATGATATTCTCTATAACCTTGGAAAAGCTTTATTTATTTATTTTATTTATTTTATTTAGTGTGTCCAATTATTATTTTCCTCCCAATTTTCTCCCAATTTGGAAAGCACAATCGCTTTTCCCCTCACCGCAGCAATTCGACACACGGCTCAAGAGACCTGAAGATTCTGTGGGCGTCTTCTGCTCCCATGACCAATCCAGCTTCCTTTTTCACCCAGGAACTCGAGAGCGGATGTCAGCGAGCTACCGACCCCTGGAGGACAAAGGCCAGCCATGCAGGTGTCTGCCTTTTAGCTCACTGGGTGTGATGAGGAAACCGTCACTGCTGGTTTTGCCTCCCTAACTCACAGGAGTGCCAGAGGCAATGCAACAATCACTTCAGAGTCTCCAGCGAAGACCGGCAATTCCACACAGCCAGGACATGAACCTGCGCTGTATGACTCACCCTGCACACCATGTGGCTAACCTTTTACCAGCTGAGCCACTCGGGCACAAACCGTCTTTTTACATTTTGTTCAATCCTAAAAGGAACTGACAAAGTTAACCAATACATTAAGCATAGCCTAGACACCACGGCCAGCGGACACTGTTGAATATTAAGTGGACAAGCACAGATTGGTCAAATGGTCTCCTCTCGTTCATAAATGTTCTTATGTTCATATGTTCCTTGGTACCACACTCCAATCTACAGATGTAAGTAGAGATTAAATATATAGCCAACACTGAACAACAGAAATAACTTGGGATGTGACAGAAGGGACACTTTATAGGGGAAGTTTCAAAACACCATGCTTTGATTCTGCTTTATTGCACTTTTTAATGCTTTAACAAAGGTAAACCTGTATAACAGTAACTGTTACTACACTGACATTGATAACTAGAACACTAACGAAGGCAATAGACGAAATGTCTAGAGCTGTATCTGCCAAAAAAAACCTAACATGCATCCATTTGTGAATACTGTTGAGTAAAGTAACAAAAAAAGGGTATACTATTGCAGACAAGAGAACATAATTCAAAGCTCACCCAGTTTCTAGTAGCTCATGAAGTTTTCATCAAAGTGTTAAACTCTGAGACATGCGTTCTTGACTTAATGCAAGCTGTGCTGCCTGTGCTGAATTTGAGTGTGGGTTTGGAATGCGGACAATGGCTCATCTTTGCTTAGCCCATCAAAGTCAATGGAACTTGGATAAGTTTAGATGAAATACAGTTGAAGACCACAGGATCACCCAAAACTCCCAGGGATCATTACAAAAATAGATCACTGAGGAGTCCAGGATTAAGAGAACTCCTATACATTTGTAATGGTTCAGTTATTTTAAAACCCCTGCAGGAAAAGTGCCTTCCTGGTTCTCTGAACTATTTAGTGATTGAAGCTAACAAAATAATACTGTAAAATGACCACGTTATCTGTCCAATATATAAGTATGAATTGTTATTATTTAAAGACGCTTACATTTTAAAACATCTGGTACTGCAATAGGTACAATCTCTGCTTTCAGACAGTCTTGCACTTTCTTGGTCACTCCATTAGGAGAGTAAGATTGTCCCCACCCCCTCAGGGCCTTTTCCCCTGTCAGTAACCAATCAGCTGCCTGTTAATTCATTCATTCATTTAATTAAGATTTTCAATGAAGATGCATGTTAAAAAAAAGAAATGGCATTGTACTGTAGTACATAGAGTGACCATTGTAGCTTTACACTAGTTATTATAGTAACAGATTATTATTAGTGCTATATTTTATGGGCACTGGAAAACAATACTGAAATAATCATGAAATTCCAGGTTAAAACGAAGTTTGGTTTGGTCTTGGCCCTGCTTATCTTTCATGCTTCCTCTAGGCTAGCCACATCAAAGAGCTTTGGTTCTGACAGGACATTTCGCTGCCATGCTCCACAGCTCTGGACATTCCTGTGCAGTGTAATGCATCTGGAGTGCTGAAACGGTTCATTTAAAAATATATCTTTTTGATCAGACTTTTGCTTATTTGGCATGACAAGCTGCTTTTGAATTTTGGAGGATTCTATAAAAATGCAATTTTTATGGTAAAAAACAGGTACCCAAAAACTAAGTTGCAAACCCTATTTAAATTATAAGGCACATTTACATTCACCATTTCCAACAGTGTCCTCTGGTCCTGGTTTCTGTGCAGCGCTAAAATACTGGTTACGGTTAACTTTGCAGTACCACGCTGAGTCCTTTGGATTATAGCACCATAGCCTGTGTAACTTCATGTGTACAATTCTAGACCCAATTTTTCATTTTTTGGTAACATGTTCCCTAAGAGACACTTGCAGATTGAAGTTCCTTATATTAGTCTTTATTGTTCACTTATATTGGAAAAAAACAAAAGCCTTTCTGACCGATCAGTTCAGGATGATGGAATTACAGTTTTACTGTACTGTATATATTTGCGGTCTCACAGATTACAGGTATATGTATATAAAAAAAAAAGGATTAATTTGAGGAAAAAACTATTTCCTGTTAGCTTGTACTGAGGCACTATAATTAGATAAAGGAGTAAATAGATAATGGAAGTCCAATTATTTCAAGATGTTTTTAGTTTTTAATCCACCCCAGATGAGATGCCTAATTAAAGGCTTGCATGATCTCCATTCTCCAGTCTTATCTAAAATGGAGACCTTAAAGCACTCCGTATGCAGAGACACACAATTAGAGGTACAGATTGTCTGACCTGGGTGTTATAACGGTGTACTTCACCACTTGGTTTTCAGCCTTGAAATACACCAACATTCGGGAAAAAAAATCACGGATAATATTTACTTCCAATATACTTGAATGATTAAACACTTACCCGGTCTATAAAACACTGGAGGAACCATTTGGTGGTATAAATCCCTGTAGACATCTGCTCCCTGTCCTAGAATTAAAAAGAAGGCCGGTAAGTGATTATTACCGAGACACAGTGGCTGTGGAAATTCAACAATAAAACAGACAGTTACACACCAGTATTTTACAAGGGGTTTTCTTTAGTGGCTCTTGCTATTGGGAAATATGAGAACCATGTATAACCCCAGTATCTAGAAACTATATATCCAATTGTGATTACATTTGGTAGTTGTACAAGGCTAGTTGAAACATTTGTAATTTAAATCTATCTAGTTAATTTTAGTGCTTCTAAATTTAGCATTATCGAGAGGATAATAATCTTGCTATATACTGAATATGAGGTTCAGTGTTACTCATTTTCTCTGATTTAGAATTCAGTAGATCAGAACAAACCGCCACAAAACAGAAATGTGAATAATTCATATTTTATGTGAAATGAAGAAGCCTCAAACCCGCTTGGCTTGAGGGTCCATCACCTGTCCTGCTGGACGAGGCAGATAGTACCAAGGGATAGCAACAAGAATGGAGTTGGGGAAGGCGGAGGGATGTGAGTGAATCAAACGCAATAGAAGGATAACTTACCAGTCTATTTATACAGCTCTGACAGGACAGAAATAGAGGATGTAATGTGTGCAGGGGGCACTCTGTTTAGATCATTATAAACAGAGATCTAAGGGAAGATAATTCCACTAGACAGATTCTATGGCCTGTGTGGAATACTGGGGTGCCCAGTCCAGATACAGGAACTCGAGACAGGGGCGGAAGATCGGGAGTGAGAGCGAGAGCGAGACCCAGAATGAGAGAGCGCAAGAGGGAAGGAGAAGGTGGAACAAAAGTTAAAAGTATTTTCATTTAATTACTGTTTACTTATTTTATTACAGAGCGATCGGCTTGTGTGTATAATCCATCTACTGCATCCACTGTAACTGCAACAACTACTGTCTACTGAGCAAATGTAAACAACGCAAAACACTAGTTCAAACAGTAGCCCTAAACTAACACAAAGTATTAAAACAAGTTATAACTACTATCACATTAACTGGTAAAGTAAGATAAATTACAACAGTAAAGCTCTCCCTTGGAAATAAACCCAAATTTAATATAAAGGTCAACATGCAGTTCCAGGTTTGCAGAATGTGAACTTCTCTGGATAACCCCATCCAGGGGGAATACACCTGTGAACAATAACAGCTGGTCTCTGACCTTGAGGCTAGGGGGGCACGCCTTGAGGCAAGGTTGTCTGCACAGCATGATAGAAGTGGAAGACTTTATAGAACAGTCTTAGCGAGGTGTGCACTCCAATAGAGGGGGGTAGGGGGAGTGAACAGTCAGCACCAGGTAGGAACTTGGTTACAGTGGGATGGAACAGAAGGAAAAGGAGTGCACCCTCTGCCAAAACAGCCACTGCAGAGCTGAGTGTTTTGAACAGGTTTGCTCTCTTCGGAGAGACGGCCTCACCAGACATGTGTGCACAATATCACGACACGTGTGGACAGGCTCTTGGCATGGGCTGGGGAGGATCCAGCTGTTGTTCACGTAGGAAAACACAACAAAGGTAAAGACAGTCAGGAGGCTCTGCAAAATAAATTTATAGCTCTAGGGAAAAGGATTAAAAGTAGAGCCTCTACGGTAGTTTTCTCGGAAACACTGCCAGTGCCACGGGCAGGGTCAAGACCTCAATTGAGGATTAGGAGTTTTTACATGTAGCTAAAAAACTGGTGCAGCCAAAAGGGGTAGAGGTATATGGGTCACTGGGGAACCTTCTTGACGGGGCATGGCCTGTACAGGTGGGACGGGCTGCACTTGAACAGGAGGGGATCCAGTGCATTGGGGGAGACAGTTAACAGAGTAATCAGTTAGAGTTTAAACTAGGGAGTTGGGGGACAGGGAGGCTAGAACCAAAAGGAGCTACAATACAAACTACATAGCAAACAACAAAGTGCAACCAAATTGTTGCCGATGTTCACAAACTCAAAAGCCTACATGCAAATACAAAAACATTAACCCTTTGCAGTCCTACGTCGGATCAGGTCCGACATTACAATTTTCCCTTTCCAGTCCGATGTCGGACCCCTTCCGACATCATCAAAAAGACACAGGTCTCTAGTTGTTTTTTCTCTGGAAAAAGCAGAGAAAACCTTTCAATGGCCGAATGAAACCGAAAAAAAAACCAAAGGGGGAGCGTGTCTCATAGCCCCATGCACTAGAGATAACACGGACATAAACAAAGGAGATAGCTGCTTCTGCAGCCAGCGCTCAAAGAATATCACAGACATTTGCAGAGCTTTTTGAGATGTTATAGTAATAAAATAATGACTTGGATAGCATTATTGAGGAGTTTGGTGATAAAACGAGTGATCAGGAGAGGATTTATCAGTATGCACGTCTATAAAGGGGTATGTGAATAATACAGCGAACAAGGGGTGGTGCTTGGCTGGAGATTACTGAATGTCCTTTTGCGATTCTTACGCCTTTTAAACCTGTTTTACTCTGAAAAAAAAAAATTAAACAGTGTGTGTAAAATAAACAGCGCATCTGAAAATCAATTGGACCTGACAAGTGCTGAATAAATGGACTGCAAAGAGTTAAAAATACATTTCTAGAATTAGAAGCCATAGTCAATGTGGAGAACTATAACATAAGAATAATGGAATCCTGGTTAACTCCAAAAGATGGAGACGAGTTTAACATGGAAAGATATAGGTTAGTTAGGAAAGAAAGTCAGGAAACAAATCTAAAGGTTTAATAGTGGGGATCTGTTATAGGCCCCCAAGTTCTGACAAATCATTAAAACTAAATCTTATATGCAAGCATCAAAAAAATAAGTAAGGAAGGGGACACCCTAATTGTGGTAGACTTCAACTTCCCAAACATAAACTGGGACCACATGATCTCATACTTATCACAAATGGTGAAAGCCCTGACTAGATACAATTCATGTCTAGATTTGGTATTAACAAACAATGAAGCATGGATACACAACTTACAGGTAATAGAATCACTAGGAATAAGTGGTCCTAATGTGACAGATTTTGTGGCAAATAAATCAAGGGCAGTACATAAATCAAAGACTATGATATACAACTCCAGGAGAGCAGATTACAAAGTAATGCAACATGAGCTTGGAATACAATACTAATACATGACGAAGCTGAAAACAACTTGATTACATTTACGGATGTAATGTTACAATTGCAGGATAAATTTATCCCAAAAATGAGAAAAGGTAAACATACGAAAAAGAAACCGCGATGGGTAAATCGATCTATTATGCTAGTTATTAAAAATAAAAGAAAATTATATCTTTCAATTAAATCAAAGGGAGCAGCCTCACAAATAAAATAAAGAGAGGCCTATACAGACCTTAAAAAGCAGACTAGGAGAGCGAAAAGCGAATTAGAGAGACAAGTGGTGGTAGATAGTAAACTTAATCCAAATTCAATATGTTAATGCATAAAGGAAACTAAAATAGGAAGTCAGTAGTGGCAGCTGATGGTCATGCAATTGAACCTCAACCATAAGATTAAACTATAACTGAACTATAGTTGACATACCAAACCTCAGACTGCATCAACATTAGATGTATGAAGTGCCACTCTCAGTACACATGTAAAATAAGCAAATTGGTAAAACAAGCAAAAATGTCAGACAACATGTAAGAACATAAGAAAGTAAGAAAACTTGAGCTGGCCATTCAGCTAATCTATGCTCGTCTAGTTGCTAGCAGCACAATAACCTCAGGTGGGTCTTAAAGGATCCAAGTGATTCAGTAATGTGTAATGGACTGTCTCCTTCCGTCTATCCTAAGTCTACCTCCACTTAATGTCGAACTGTGTCCTCTGGTCCTGGTTTCTGTACTGCGCTTAAAAGTACTGGTTGGTGTTAACTATGTCAATTCTTTTTAAGAATTTAAAGACTTCAATTGTTCTAATTCTTCCTGGGTAAATATGCTGTTATTTCAGTTTATAGTTCATTCCTTAAGCCCTGGGGTTAGTCTGTTTGCTTTTCATTGGACTCTTCCGGTGGCATAATGCCATGCATAGTTTCAGGAAAACCACATTCCCAAGATTCAGCCTTAATATATCAGCCAATGAGCCAATATATTTAGAGTGCAGTATGTGAAATAATCAATGTTCTTAAGATTCAGTAGTTTTTTGTTTATCCAAATTTACAGTATCAGTAGCCATGTCAGAATATATGTGTGGTTTATATAAATATGCACTGATGGAAAGACAGACACCTCCCTATACCCCCATATTCTGAGACTCTTACCACCTTGCGCACATGCAGATGCAGTATGCAAACATGTAAGTGTGACATACAGACCTATGCATTCCCAACTATGGTTATAAATGTTTAAATAATTTGCTGTGTTACTATCATTTTTTGTAGTAAAAATGGTTGAAACAACTGTAAGGTAACAGAATACGAATACAGGCTACTACTGTAAGAATAAAACACATGTACCATCAAGCAGTACAAAACAGGCGCTCTATGACTTCCTGTGGTGGCATTTCATTTGTTCAACATTTAAACTGTTTCTAAAATGGCACCTCACCACAGCATACACTCATTACTGCGGCAGCATGACCAGATGGCTTGAAATACTTGCATCTCGTATGCAGCAAAATGTTTTAATTCTATTTCAAAGATAACAATTGTTTATATGGCATGTTTCACATGCATGAAAGGTACATTCAGTATCTGCTATAGCTATTTCTTTATACTTATTTACAAAGTCAGTGAGGTTTAAAAGTACAGAAATATAAAAAATTGGCTGAAAACAAACATTGTTATAAAAATGGTATACCTGATGTGTATTCTGCAATATATGAAAATCAACCAAATCAAATGGCCTCTGTCTCTGCTCAGGGCAGCCAAACCTATTAAAGTCTCCGGGGCGAGCAGCCTCCGGTCAGATCCAAACATTACCTCTGGCAGTGGGCGCAGCCGGCTGTGCAGGTCTTTGAGGCTGCTGGGGCTCAGGGTGCCAGTTTGCCACTTGGGAAGCAGGCGAACCAGCTCCTTAGTGGCTTCCCACGTGTGGTGAGAATGCTGCAGCATCTCGTCCACCGCGGGACTGGACCAGTGACTTGAGCACTAGTGAGTAGCGGGCTGGAACCGTGTCGTAACCTGGAAGGTACTGGGTCGGTTTGGTACTGGTTTGGTGTATTTAACACTGGGTCGGTACTGGTTAGGAACCTGGTCAGCACCAGGCTGTTTCAGTGGCTTTTGCACTGGATCAGTACGGTACGGGGTAAGTGGTGGGACAGTTCCGGGTTAGTTCGGTGACTTTAGCACCTGGTTGGAACCAGGTTGGTACAATACAGGTTTGGTGGCTTTAGGTCTGAGACCAGTGCGGTAGAATGGACTAACAGCCTTCGTAAATGTGATGCTAAAAGCTGTCACCAAAACGGCATCAAGATACTGAGGTTGAAATTGCAAGCCACAACAACCGAAGCGAGTACCTTGGTCCTGTGCAGTGCTGCAGAGCCCAGCATCTGCTTTTACTGCACGTGTGCCAAGCATCACGTTGCAGACAGGCCTGCGCATAAAAAACAGAACACACACAAAGATAAATCACTTTCTCAACAAAAAACAGTAATTAAACAAATACATAAATAATATAAAACATCTTGTATGGTGCTAAAAAGCAAAAACAAGAAATAAAATAAGCTCCAGCTGGAGCTATGAGGCCTGGTGGGAGAGCACAAGTCAGCCGACTTATGTTGCGGTATCCCTGAGAAGCAGCATCATGAGCCGCTGGCTTCAAGCTAGGCACAAAGCCACAGCGGGACGTAACAAGCAACAGGCTATAGTGCACACAAATGTAACTATTGGTGAATAAGCATTCACAATTAATGCATAGAGAACAGATCGGAACTGAAATCTCCCTTCATCTCCCCTGCAATGCCAACCCCACTTGATGGTGTTTTACATTTGTGTTCTCCCTTTGTGCGGGATGTAAAGTTTATCGTTTGAATTTACTGAAACATGTTGCATCTTTAGAATTAAGTGTAAAGTCATTTTATAAAAATGTGGAGATTTATACTTGGTTAGGACTCTGACTGAAGATGTCTTTAGCAAAGGGGGCATGTTGTACTGATGAGGTCAAACAATAGGTCACGTTTTACTAAACATTTTAAAATTAATAAACAAACAATTACCATAATGAACACTATCGTAGTATGTTGCTTAAAACATAACACAATATTCATAATAAAGTTGAGTTCTTATCTATAAACAGTAACACGTTTAAAGCTTGGGACTCGCTGCCTGTAGCTTAATGTTGTTTACATTATCGTCAGCATATTTTAAATGATTGAAAGCTGAAATTACTTTTTTTAAAAACACACTTTTCTTATACCAATACAGTATTGGTGAGCGATAATCAATTAGTTTGAAAATCAGGCTTTAATCACTGATAATAGGTGCACAGGTGGTGATTCCATGAGTGCTGTGGGGCTCAAGCACCAATGGGGGAAAATAAGGTCCTGCAGAGTGCAAATAAATCACCTGTTCTGTCAAATTATAGTGTGGATGCTTCACAAGCAGAACTGTTATTGCAGCATTTAAAAATATAAAATCCATTTATAAAAAGTCTCCCAGCTTTCTTGAACAGACCTGCGTTTCCCTTGTTTTTCTTTTGTATTTGTTTTGCTCTCATTAGTATCTATAGTAGATACAGCGTCCGTCAGTTCTAGCAGATTCTACTGTACTTGAAGTGGTTTTCTCCCACTGCTAACAGCCACCTAGCTAACAATTTCATCCTGAGGGATGCAGTGAAACATATTGTCTTTAAATTGGGACTTTAGTGAAGATTGTGTGTGTGAGTACATTCATTATTGTAGATAGTAATTCATACCCAGACAGCATTTTTGTAAACAGCAACACATGTAATGTACAATAAAATTAGCATTTTATTTGTGTCATCTGTGTCAGTTTCAGGCGGAGCTTTATGAGAGAATTTTTTTCCTCTGTCATTCTGTCTCGTGCTGTCAGTGTCAGTTTCTCAGCACACAGTACAGTAGTTGTTCAGTAACGAGGTACAAACAGGTGATTGATCGATCTGTATGAGCATTTATGAAGGTGCATTGTTTCAAAAAAAAAAAAAAAAAAAAAAAGCAAATCTAACAGTGTTTTCTTTTTTTCAGCAAAATAAAATCTAAGCCTATTTTTAGGGCCCCCAACTGTTGTTGTTGATTCCAACCTAGGCACTCCACATCAGGACTAGCAAGTTTCAAAAGGCACAATATTGTTAGTTTCTAACCCTGTTGTTATTGTATTTTGATTAATTTTAAGCAATTTATTTGATGAGCCCCCGTCAGTGTGCCTCTTTAATACTGAAAATCACAGATTTTTCTTTCAAGAGTTTGTTCATGTTGGTATCAATATGACAGTTAATATACCATGTAAAAGCAGAAAACTTGAAATATATTTTTTGAAAAATTGCCTAAAAGTAATTTTTGTTGTGAATGTTTGCAATTCCTTGTGACTTTGATTAATCAATTTGCTTAATTGAGTGGAATGTGGATATGTCTTGTTTTTTAAGAAAACGGACCATGGATATATAGCCTTTTGCTGCAAAACAAAAAATAAAATGAACAATTCTTTTGAGTTTCAGTAAATTTAGATTTTGTTTGATTTTAAAATTCTTATTTGTTTAGTTTTTTTTTTTTCCATTTGAAAAACACCTAATGTGGAATCAATTTATTTATTCAGAAAAGCACAATAAAAAATGATTATTTACCAAAAACAGGAAAAATGGATATATCTGATTTTGCATCTAAACTCCCCACATATAGAAGCAACAGTGTACTTATCTGAACAAGGCTAACCAATCAGGTCAGCCTTGAAAGGAAAAACGGTGCTCAGATCTGTGAGCACGGTCCTTTTGTGCCCTTGGGGGCGGGCCATGACTGCGTCACAGGTTCAGTGAACAGATTTGGTACACAACATTCAGGATTTGGGTCTTTGGTAGGTAATTACCCATTCAGTAACGGTTACCGGCCTTTACAGTTATCCAGCCTTAAATTCACCAGCTACTCAAAAATAATGGAAGTGCCCTGTGAAGTACAGTGAGACCCTGACCCGTGTTGGTTAGATGCTGGCCCTGCTAAACTGGAAGCAAGCTGGCCCAGAACCCTTGGAAAGATCTAAGAATTAATTCAAAGCAAAAAAAAAAAAAGTTTTAAAAATAAAGGCATTTTCCAGTTACATTTATTTATTTAGGAGTAAGGCATGGGAAATTAAAACATTCTTTAACCAAAAGTAGTCCTGGCTATTATGTTTTAAAATAAAAATACCTGTATTTGAATGCTTTCTTTTTAAACTGCACATGTGAGTCATATGTAGCTAATGGAAGTGCACAGCAGGTTCAATTACTTTAAACACTGAAAACAATTTATTTCTGTGAAAAAGTCATTTAAAAAACTGATACAAAATTGACAAAACACAACCATTACCAAGTGCTTCTTCAGCTTGGGAATCAGCCTGGATAGTATCTGGTCGTGGTGTGCTTGAAACCGCAGAAGTTTGTGGAATCCAGGAATAAAAAACCCTGTGAGGGGAAAAAAATGATTCAACAGCATGTAACCTGGCACTAAGACAAACTAATCAAAGTAAAAAAAAAATGCATTTATCTGCAATTGTTTCTCTGGGGGATCACATCAAGATATATTCAATTTGACTAAACAAACTGCTTACAGATCAAGCAATCACACATACATTGTAACATTTTAGAATACTGTAAAACGTTTCCATTACCGATTGGGATATACCTCTGTGTAGCCTGATTTATCTGAGTACGTATGACAAAGCTGCTAGGAGAGCCCCCTGTGCTTCAAGCATGGAGACCCCGCACCCGAGGGGATAAGGGGCCGCGAGTAGAAGGGATCTGTGCCAATTTCTATTCAAGCCCACTGCGATGGAGTCAAAGTAGCTACCTCGAAATGTAATAGGTAACATTTCTATTTCAGGGAACCAGGGTTATGATATATAACCTAATGTTCCCTTTTAAGTACGTAATGTTATTACACTACCGATTGGGATAGTATACTCAAGCTTGCAGCACTGGCAGATGTACTAAAAAGGGGTAGACCGGGAGGCTGTCCTAAGCACTGGCCCTAAAACCTAGGTTTTGAGGACCCATGACATATGGTCCATAGAAATAAAAATTTTAAAAAAGTGTGGGGAGAACCTGCACCCCCGTGTGCGTGCTGTAAAAGGTATGCTGAATAGCTATCTTTAGCACCACTGTAAGAAACCAGAGTTTTTTGGGAATCCATGACATCTAGTGTACAGAAAGTAGAGAAAAAAATGCAGGGTAAACCCACACTATGGTATATATGTGTCAAATGGTAGACTGGGTGGCTGCCCTGAGAACTCTGGTGCCAAAACTATCATGTGCGGCAAGTCCCACTTACACAATGAAAACTACACTTTTTGATGATAACCATCAACTAGTCTGTGTGGCGTACTGTAGCGTCATGGTCAACGCTGGCCAGCGGGAGAAATAGCAAACCTAGAGGTGGCAGTCTGCAATTCAGCCCTTTGGTGCACTTTTAATATTTAACAAAACACAAAAGGTTTAAACAAACACACACATCAAAAATCTGTCTCCCTCTGCCGTGTCACAGTCAGTACCTAGGGAATTGTTTAATTAGCTACAACCACTTTAATGGTTTTTTTGACTTCAGTATTTTAGGGGGATTCTCTTCTTTCTTACCATGCATTGCGTGTTTCTGATTTGTCAGCAGCTGTGACAATGCCCAGAAAGCATCCTCTTCATTGAGATACATCAGAAGGATGGCTGCGATCTGACTCATTCCTTGACAGTAGCTCACCTCCTGCAGTAAATATATTCAAACAGAACCATTTAGACCACAATCAAAATGCAGCAACAGCTATGTTCTGTTAAAACATGACACAAAAACACTACCACTTCTTTGGATCTGTTCAGTTAGCGATTTAGTTCTAGTAATTAAAATCAAAGAAGTTGGACAACTCTGTTGTAAATGATAAATTATATGTTTAATTTCTTCTACAGAACCAATAAATAAAGCATAAGAGGGGATATCACACAGCTAAAATTTCATTAGCACCATTATTCTGAGGTTTAATTAAAATTGTATATTTCTAATTTTCAGAAGTACTAAAATAAATGACTAAATCCTATTACAAACACTTTTTAAAAAAATAACTCCAGTCAAAATGTTTGCCGCTGAACTTATTAAGCTGGGGTAGTATATCTAAATGTAGTTTTTTCAACATATCAGAGCTAATGGAGTAATTCATGAAAGTCCCCCTTAGTCTTTAATCTCCTGTAAATATAACAGTACAAATAATAAATTTAACTTTTAAAAGGCATTTTAGTAGAAAAGTCAAATTCTACATTTGTTTGTTCTCTGACTTGGAGAACAAACAGCAGTGGAAAGTGAGATGTGTCAATGAGTGGCACTCGTGCACCATGTCTCTCTTGTAATATTTTACTAGAATCTTGGTTTCTGTTCCTCGCATTTAAAGTCTAGTAACCTTACCTACAGTAAAGATCCTTGCTCTTTTCTGTGTATCTGAACATCTGAATTACCAACATACTGTGAGTCTCCTGCAGTGTTTAATTTACATGCTGTAATATTTCATAAATAACTCACTGTGTTGTAAACGGAGTAAGCTGCCAAGACATCAAAAAGTGCCTGCTGCCTGTAGAGAGATGAAGATGAACCTTGTTACAATCTGCTGTTTCTAGAGAGATGTTATACAGGAGTTGACATAAAAATGCTGATATGGTGTAGGGCCACTGAATACACTTTGAAGAATGGTCACTTATCATTAGCTGGGGATGGAAATGTCTAGTCATCTGTAGTCATTACTTTTGAGACAGTTCCTTGAATAATATCAATAATATTTGTCTGCATTGGATATGGAAGAACATGTCATACTACTGATGTCTGTCCTACCATTGCTTAAAATGACTTGAAATATGGAGTTGTAAGTGGTTTATATTTATTGCATAACAAATGATTCAGTCATATCCACCAAAGTATGTGCTACATGTGGCCTTCCAATGTTCTCAACCCACTTTCTACATCACATAAGAACAAACGTACAAACAAGAGGAGGCCATTCAGCCCATCTATGCTCGTTTGCTTCCTAGTAGCTGACTGATCTTAAAAAGTAGTCAAGTCAGGTCCTAAAGGACCTCAGCATCAATAACATGACAAGGTAGCCCATTCGATACCCTAACTACTCTCTGTGTAAAGAAGTATCTCCTTCTCTCTGTCCTAAATCTATCCCCACTTAAATTCCAACTATCTTCAGGTACTGGTTTCTGTGCTTAAAAGTAGTCGTGAAGGTTAACTTTGTCAGCTCCTTTTAAGATTAAGTAAGGAATAAAGATCAGAAGCAAAAGACAATACTTTATAAATGAGATGAAATAATGTAATAATATCTCCACTTAAATTCCAACTGTGTCTTCAGGTACTGGTTTACTGAATGGTAAACGCAACAGGAAATGGTAGCTGTTTGCAGTAGCTCATGGCATTGAGATTTTAATATCCAAGACCTTGAAGGGCCAATCTTTAAACATCAATGTTAATTACACTATGTAACACAATTTTTGTTCCTGGGTAGTAAGTGTTATTTCCTAATTGCTTATGCCTCAAAAGTATAGAAAATGACTATTATTCCCCACAAACTTTGCTGTTGTGACCAGGACAGGTAAATTTCAAAATATCACTATTTCCAATGAGAAAACGGGCGCTTTTGTGTCTTTTTGTTCACATAAAGTCAGAAAAAAACAACATACGAATCCAAATTAACATGTATTTATACTAAAGTAATACAAAAATGACTACAAAAGATTTAGAAGTGAGTAGTTTTTCGAGATTTACGATTATACTGTAAATACAGTTTATAAACATATAATCATGTTTTTCATTTTCTTAAATTTCTTTAAAAAAAAAAATCTTTGTGAAAAAGGATAATTATTAATTTTTTTTTTAAATTACAAAACATGCTTTCTAGGAAAAAGAAGTCAGTAGGAAATGTGGCAAAAGCTATAGATTTGTTTTTACCGATTTGCATAATAAATGTGATCGAGTAAGTGAAAATACTGTTTTATACAAAAACTAATAGTTTTAGTGCAATATGTGCTGCCTGTTATACATACTGTAGGACTGACACAGGGTAACTTTGCTAGCTTTACCTGATCAGTTTATTTTACACCTGAACATAGCAGGTGAGCTGATATATTTCCTAGAAAACTAATAAATACCTTATTTGCAATGTCCCCAAACTTTATTGTTTTTATTTGTCACTTCTAAGAAAACTGTTTTATTTACAGGAGGTAAGAATTATTTTTAAACACACTGAAGTTTAGTAAATAAATCAACAAAACACTTATTTTTCTTTCCTTCATTGTTTAGGGTCATACTCTAGTTCATAAGAAGGAGGATATGGTGTCCAACATTTTAATCCTAAAACATGCATTTTGTACTTTGTATATATGCCCATAATATTGATCTGGAGTTAAAAAACAAATAAACAAAAAAAAACACCATTAGGTTATTATCATAACCCTGGTTCCCTGATATAGAAAAGTAACCATTACCAAATGAGATGTACTCCATGCAGCCCAGATTACCTGAGCATTTACATCTCTCTTACAATTCTCTTTTAAGAAGCCCTGTCTGCATCATGCGTTGACTCCGCCCCCAGGAGATATCAACGGCTTTTGCATTGGGATCAGCGCCGTTTTCTAGTCAGACCTGCTGTGTTGGAGTGAACGCAGCAACGTTAAAGGGTAACGGTTACATTTCAGGGAACCAGGATTACGATAATAACATAATGTTCCCTTTCGAAATGAAACCATTACCAAATGGGACACAATACCCAAGCCGTCACACGTGAAGGACCTGCAGCACTGGCAGATGTGCTAAAAAGGAAGATAAAAATGCCTTTAGTATTCTAGACCGATTGAGAGTCCATGGCATATGGTCCACAGTAGTGATGGCCAGACCTCATACAGTGTATATGCTGCAAGGTTACACCAGAAGTCCAATTAAGGTAAATAGCTAACTATTCCAGGACTTACACAATGAAAAGTGTGTTAAAGGGCAGAGTGAGTGGCTGCCTTTAACACTGGTCCCAAAACCAGGGTTCTGCTGATCTACGACATTCAGGTCGGTAGAATCTGGTAAAAGTATGACTCCCAAGAGGTTGCAAGGCCTCTTGTGTAGTGACCAGTGACCTTCTCCAGTGGGGGCAGGTTGGCTAGAACATATCTGCAATCCTGAACTCCACCGCGACAGCCGCTGTTTAGACAGGGCTTGTCCATGGAACTTAGACCCGAAGCAAATAAACAACTGCTCGGATTGCTGCCAACTCTGCGGTCAACATAATACACCAGTGTTAACTTAGCTCTGCATTTTGACTTAATAGTCACAGCTCACTCTCTCTCTCAGGCAGGCTGATCCCTATGCGAAATCCGTTGATATCTCCAGAGAGCAGAGTCAATGTCTGAGGCAGACTGAGCTTCTTTAAGGAGCAGCTTCAATCTAAGCGCTCAGGTAATTTGGGCTGCACAAAATAAATCACACTCAGTAATGGTAACATTTCATACTAGAAAGGAAAACAATAATACTGCAATACTGTTCAGTGTAGCACTAAGAGCAAGATGAGAGGCAGTCATTCTAACAGCTGCTGAATATTACATGGCAAATGTTTTAGTGAGTGTTTGTCTCCAGGTCAATTGGATGAGAGGGAATATAAGCACAGTACAGCAAAATGCATGCTTCAGGATTAAAATATAGAATTTACACAAAGCTTTATCTTCTTATCAACTGGAATATGACATTGGATAATGAATGATAACATAACAGTGTAAATTGTTATGAATTCATTTACCTTCTACAAGTCTGTGAATCTATGTTTAACAGATTAAAGTCTGTCTAAATAGTTATTTACACTCACCAAACTTATTTCCAAAGTAGACTTGATTTAGTATTTATTTCGAATTTTCAATTAAATGTTTAGTAAAACACAAAGCTGTTTAGATTTTTGTTTATCATTTAAATGTTTAACTTTTTGTCCGCATTTTCAAAGTCTTTCCTCGTTCTTTAATTAATCAATTTTTTTAAAATGAAAAATTCATGTTAAATGTTATAAAATAAGAAACTTGGATTACATTACTTAGTTGTTTGGTTCTTGTTTTGTAAAAAGTGTTATACCGCTTTCAAAAAATAAGAGTACATATATGACCAGAGTAAACACTTTATAAATAAGGTTCTTACAGCCTTAATGTTCTATTTCTTAAGCATTTTCTTCATAATCCCTTTACAGTATCATTGATACTTTAAAGGCAACAGACACAGAAGTTGTGTTTGAAACACTGCTCAGCGCTCAGGATTTATTCCTTACAGTACAGAAGTCCACAAAGTAAATAACCATGGTGCTGGTACCACCAGTGGCATTCACTGTGGCCGACAGTACATACGAGTGTAAAATAAAGTACAAAAAGGTTGAAAACAAAACACCGCTATACAAGGAGATCCTACACTGACACACACACACACACAAAATTCCACTGGTTTGGGATTTTAGAATCCCCTAACTAATCCCTGTAACTGAGGGGGAAAACTGTAACCCTGGTTTCACACTTCGTAGAAGTTATTTTCTCCGTTACCCAAGGCTCTGTAAAAAGGTTTGTCTGACTTTGTTTGTAAGGCGATCGTACCTTGGCTTCCAGCCTTGACAGTTCATCGGCACTTCCCTTTGGTAGTGAGACGCTCCAACTGGACAAACCCAGCTACTGGTTAGGGACCCCAGCTGGTAAATCCCCCCCTGCTTTATTACACCCACCCGTTGGTTAGGGATCAATACCCCCTGCTTTATTACACCCACCTGCTGGTTAGGGATGAATCTCCCCCTGCTTTATTACACCCACCTGCTGGTTAGGGATGAATTCCCCCTGCTTTATTACACCCACCTGCTGGTTAGGGATCAACACCCCCTGCTTTATTACACCCACCTGCTGGTTAGGGATGAATCCCCCCCTGCTTTATTACACCCACCTGCTGGTTAGGGATCAACACCCCCTGCTTTATTACACCCACCTGCTGGTTAGGGATCAATACCCCCTGCTTTATTACACCCACCTGCTGGTTAGGGATCAATCCCCCGCTGCTTTACCACACAACCAAAACACAGCAGGCAGCAAGGTCCAGATGGAGCGTACGACTCACTCTTGCAAAAATGCACATGCCTCCAAGAAGCCAGTGACGAGACACTGCTTTTCACAGCATCCATTTTCACTTACTTCACTCCAAAGCGATCCCTGAACATGATGTGGTTTCTAAAGGTGCGGTTCACATCCAGATCTATCTGTTTGATTTCTGTGGAGTAGAGCCTGGCTTGCTGTTTCATTTTCTGTGGAACAAAACAGAGCTGTAGTTTATATGATAATTCTAAACCAGTCTGAGCTTGGGTAGTGCAGTCTTTTCCATTTGCACCAAGAACATAATAAAATGTACGAACAAGAGGAGGTCATTCTGTCTATCTATGCTCATTCGCTTCCTAGTAGCTGACTGATTTCAAAACATTGTCAACCTGGGTCTTAAAGGATCTCAGTGATTCAATATCATCAACATGACTATGCAACCCATTTACCCTCACCTCTTTCTGCCTATGTCCATCGAATTTCCAACTCCTTTTAACATTTTAAGGATTTCAATTAAGTTCCCCTTTGTTCTAGGGTAAATAGATTCAGTCTGGTTGCTCTTTGTTGGACTCTAAAGTTCCATAATGTCCTTTTGATACCGTAGATACCGGTTTGTAGTGTTACCCTTATACAAGTTTACCACAGTAATTTGGAGGTTTTACATGGTTTTCTTTTTCATTTTTTTAATACTTCACAGGAGTGCCTTGAAGAAGTGACGAGACAGCAGATGGTCGTGGTTCAATGTGGGCTAAAAAAACCCTACTGTTGAACCAGGCCTGGAGGGCGCATACGTAGGAGACCCAATGAAAGGGTCTGGGAAGCTGCTGCCATCAAGTCTAGAAGTTTCTGGAATGTCACTACCATGAGCGCTGTGATATGAAAGAGCACCTAAACAGACTGCTATTCTCTGAACTCTGCTATCCAACAATGGCTAGTACGGATCTGGAGTCCAAGCACACTTCTAGATAGCAGGCTGTCTGAGAAGGTGTGAGCTGGCTCTTATATGATTCACCATAAGGCCCAACCATTGACAAGTTTTGTGTGGTAATCAAAAAAAGTGAAAAATGATCATGCAAAGTCTACCGGAAGCCATAATAGTAATACAGTATTTAATATTACATTTTTAAATGTCACATTTCTTTAGTTGTTGTCAGTTTTTCATTAAGTATCTAGAAAACTATAAAGCGGTATGTAATTCAATATGTTTACGTAACATTATTCAGCAGGTTTCATTTGACTTTATGCAGCAAAATTAGTTAATTCTACAGGGTGATGCAAAACGTTTGGTCATTGCTGTATACAATATGCTGTGCAATCTGCCTTCCCGCCTACCTGTGTGCTTCTGATACTGCCTGCCACAGTCACCCTCTAATCTGCTGTGAAAGAATCTGACACATGCCTATCACATTAAGCAGATCCTGCTCCTAATCACACAAGCCTATTGTGCAAGCCCTAATATCTGTCAGTTCAGCGCCTACAGCGGCTCATAAGCATTTAAGCTGCTTCCTGGAGAGCTGGCTTTTTGATTTGATAAGAGGCTCCCTTATTGGGGTTTTGTAAAGACCAATTCATGTTATATATCATCTCGGAGAACAAAAGCTGGCCTTTTTTGGGCACAACGAATCGGACGACTCCCTGAATTGTGGAAATTATGTTGAAATCTTACAGCTAGTCGGTCAGTTTGAGTGACTTTACTGAAGCAGCATTTGGAAGCCTTGACTATTTTCTGGGACATCAAACAAGAATGACCTGATTGAAGCAGCGAGTAATGTCCAACTTAATGCCATTGCCAAAGAAATTGAGGAGGCACTATGTGTTGCTATTCTACTTGATGAAACCTCAGATATAGCCAATAAGTCTCAGCTTTCGACTGTACCGCATTATGTGACAGTGATGTTGTGGAACGCTTCCTTGGTTTTACTGATGTCACTGACAGTCGGACTGCAGCTGCTCTTTTTCAGCATATTGATGCAGTGTGCCAGAAGAACTATGCATTGGTTGCTCAGACATATGATGATGCAGCAGTAATGGCACACAAAGTAAGTGGACTTCAGAAACATGTGCGTGAAAAGTTCTACACTTTTTGTTCACTGCTATGCACATATTTTAAATCTTGTCCTCAGTTTTGCAGCAAAGAATATTAGGCAATGCAGGATATTTTTCAAAAATTTGGAAGGAATAGCTGAGTTCTTCTCTCAATCTACAAAGTGGTCTGAGCTTCTTCGCAAAATAGTTAAATGAAGACTGTCTTCTGTTCGTACCACGAGGTAGAATTTTCACTTGAGGATTGCACAAACTGTTAAGCAGAGCAAAGAAGCTCTGATCGAACTCTGAAAGTGTGGTGCAAAATCCAGCAGACTGGGACGCTCCATTCTATTCTTCAACCAAGTCACAGCACGCCAGTGGCTTCCAGCATTACATGTTACTGCCGCTTGCCTTCCTGCTTCAGTGAAAAACATATTCTTATTGGCCAAAGAACAAAGAAGAATTATGAGGGGCTTGATTGTAATCTTTAAAATCTTAAAAGGGTGACATGGCTAACCTTAACCAATACTTTAAGTACAGTGCAGAAACCAGGATTAGAGGACACAGCTGGAAGTTAAATGGAGACCTAGGACAGGGGGTGAAGATACTTCTTTATACAGAGTGTGGTGGGGATGTGGAATGGGTTACCGAGTTATGCTGTTGATACTGAATCATTGGGATCCTTTAAGACCTGACCTGACAAAGTTTTGATATCAATCAGCTACTTGGAACCAGACGAGCACTGATCAGCTGAATGTCCTCATCTCTTACTTAAATGTTATTCTGTTCTAATAGAAATACATTTTTAAAACTTGTATTTGAATAATTTTCCCACCATTGAAGCCACCTAAACTACCTGAATAATTGATTCTTAAAATCAGGCATATAGAACCATTCCCTTTGGGACAAAGTGACCTGCATCAGGGAGATACAGCTTCTATATAGCACTGATTTGTAGTTTTATACAGTATAATATAGTATGATTACATTTCAAGGGTTTAAGTATATGCATACCATATTTTACATGCATAGAGTGTACAGTCCTTGTACACATATGTGTGTGTTAAATATTGAGGGTGTGTTTCTCATTTTGTTTTTCTGTGCTGTACACAGTTAAATGTCCTGATACAACACTTCCTCAGGACGAGGGAGTATAATACATAATAATATAATACATACTGTGACCTGGATTTCACTTGCTAGACCAACAGAGGCATTAAGAGCTTAAGCTGATGACACGTCACATATGAGATGCATGCTTTTCTTTTATGTACATTGTTGGAGTCTTACAATGTCAGCATCTTATTCAGTATCTTTTAAAAAGACAATTGTCAAATGACAAGGTAGGAAGGTAGAAACGAAAGGGTTTAAAAAAAATCCATTATTTGGATTTCATTTGGTTTTCATTTCTTGTCTTGTTTCTGTGTTTCATCACATCATTAAAATGTCTTTTTAAAAAGGTTTAAGCAGAGTTGTATAGCCACAAGCCTATCTACTGAAGGCCAGCTCAGATAGCCTTAGTTCAGTTCAACTTGTCACACTGATAACACAAAAAGCCTTATATAGTGATAAGCCGTTCTCTTACCTCGTATTTTCCTGTGTTCTCATTCTTTATCTTTTCCACATCGAGCAGCACAGACCAGACCTGACCTCGTAGATGCAAGGGAATTCCTTTATAGATTCTCCGCATCATCTGAGAGGCAATACACACAGATCAATGACACTATGTGGTGCATATTTATTGAAGATTCTGCAGTACAGTAACAAGGAAAATGGTGTACACAATTTTTTGGATATCTGTTCTTTACTGTATAAGAAGTCGTTCATTTTATTCTACCGTCTTACCAACTTTTCCAATTCATCTGCATTTTTTATGTCAATTATTTTTTACGTCATTTACTTTTTACTTCTGAAAGTGTGGATAATCAGCACACACCCACTCCTCTTAATGTAACCATTAAGAGATCATCCACACTCAGTGCATCTCTTAAGCAGTGAATCTCAAACCTTTCCAACATTTCAAGACATTGAAAAAGACGTCTAGTTGAAATGTTTGTCATTAAATTTACTATGTTTCTTTTAGTATTCCTAAAATCAGCAATGTTGAGTGTGTAATAGTTATGGATGATGTATAAGAACAAGGGAAAAATAAACCAAGATTCTGAGATGACTGCAGACAAACAGAAGCCCACTTATAATATTTAACACAAGCAGCCATGGCCAAATGAATGATTAAATGTTTCCAGTGGTAGTTCAGCTCTATTACTTACAGTCCTGTGCTGGGGATCCCTTATAAAAGTTTACCACTGTAATGCTGCTGTTTTCCCGTCTTTTCCCCATATATTAAACATAGTTTACCTTGGTTTGCCATGTTTTACAACATGCTTTACCATACTCTTCTGCGCTTTACAATGCTTACTTTTGCTTTGCGATGCTTTTATATATTTTTACTCTGGTACACTTTTATAAGGGATAATGTCATTTCCTGTAATTTCAGTGATTTCATGTTTCATCCACTCACCAGTGCTAATTTTAGAATGACAGACACAAAAGATATCCTCTGTCAAATGTTTCAACATTTATCATTCTTACCTTCTCACTGTTTCTGTATTTATCCCATTTCTTTAACATTTTCAGCCATTTGTCCACTCTTTCAATCTCTTGCTGTTTTTGCTTAAACACAAGACATAAAATTGATTTAAATCTGACTGTAAATAGACTAAAACTAGAGACAGTTACACATTAAAGTACATCCATTACTTTAAACACTACAGTGGTAGCCAAAACCAGCTATTTACCTGTTGTGATACTGTCCCAGTGCGATAACGCAAAAATATTAAAGCTTTGCAATCCTGTTTTTTTTACAACTTTAAATCAGCTGCGCTTCATCAAACAGCAGAAAGCACTGTGGACTTAAAGACAATCGTGGATTTTGTCAGAGCATTGCTAAACTGCACATGGTTTGGAGCTGATTGTCCACACTCTTTCAAACAGGAGTTATAGTTATTGAACTAAAATCAACATAGCCGGTTGTTAACAAGTGCTATAAATACTCCACAAAACACCCACCCATTAAGGGCACAGGAGATGATCAGCCCAGCAAGAATCTCTGACTGGAAATGATCTGCAGCGTTTTTGTTATAACATTAATGTAAATATGCATTTACACTACAGGTATACTACTTGTACACTTCCAACTATGATTTACAACTATGTATCAAACCATTACACAGTCCTGTTAATATATGCATCAGTGTGTCAAAACACCACAGTACAGTGCTGCATGAATACTAATGACCCAAGAAAGTGCAGACACAAACTGGGGGGCATGAAAAAATCTTGTTTCAGCTTTTAAGGTTTAGGGTTTTTTTTTTTTTATCTGCAATGGAATCCATTCTGTTCTGCTAAGAGATGTATTTACTGTTTTAAACCCATAATACAATATGCATTGTTCACTGTCAGTACTGGTCATTTGGTAATATGAGTCTCCATTCATCAAGGTGTCATTGTTAAGAATTTTATTAGAAATATTTTCCTTTTTTTTCCAACCCAATGGAAGCATTATATAAGTATAAATGACATATACACACACACACACAATTCCAGCATTATAATAACAGTGCTGCAAAAAGTCATTGCGGAGTCATATCACTTTTTCGAAATTATTTTTCGGGTGATAGATTTCAAAGCAGACGTCCTTTAATCTCTCAATGCTAGTGTCTGTCTTTAGCACATATACATCAGAAAACTTGAGTCACAAATTTTCACGGCCACACTACCACACTACAACAATTTATAAATATAAAACAATGTGGGAGTGAAATGGTTTATTCTACTGACCATTACCTGCTTTGGAACTTTATTGAGAAAATCTTAGAATACATCAATGCATCAACTGTAATGACACTGTTCGAAAGTGTATCATTAATTCTGTATCTTTAAGTATTGGGACACTGAAACATTTAACGTTCAGTGGATACCTCCTATACATTAAGACAATAATTCTGTCTCTGTACAGATGGCATTTAAAACACAGTCAATATAGCAGGTCAATGTCATGGTCACAAATACGTTTTGCAAGGGGGGTTTATATAACCCCTGCTGTTATTTTAACGAATTATTATGTTTTTTTTTCCGGTGGCAGGAATAACAAAATGCTGCTGAATTAAGGTTTTTCAGAAAATCTGCAATTGCTGCGGTTCGACCCGGTCGCATCAGACACATGTTGCAAATCTGCGGTGTGGAGGTAGCAACACGTGCCTCCTACTGTAATTCTATATTGTGTTTCTGCTTAGACCATTATTTACCAGATTACTAACGAATGTCCTTTTTAAACCATAGGGGTTGCATCTGTCATTTCCCCCTCTGCAACTGTGAGTAAGTAAATAGAAAATATCTAGGCCTATATGTAGTCACTGTTACAGAGAGGGCAGATATTACAGCTGCATTCACTTTCTACCCTCCTCACCTCTGGCATTCAGCTTTTTTATGGTAAACATCAATACAAAATGTAAAAAAAAAAACTAATAGGATATTAAACAGTTAAGAATTGAAAAATAAGAAATGTGGACGATTTAACGTAAGCTCTTTTTAGTTCTCTTTCTGCATTAAGGTGTTCCAGACCCACCTGCAGTGTTTACAAGAAACGTATTACTTTACCTTTGCTGTATCCCATGTTGCCCAAATAGCAGCAATTTTATTTTTCCAACATTATAGTGATTGTTTGGATTTTTTTTATTTACATGCTCTGGTGGAAATGAGAGGTATATTGTGGGAACAAAAATTGTTGCAGGAGGGAGTGTGAACTGGATACACTGCGATCAACTGCGAGTGTTTCTGTTTTCTCCCAGCGAACGCTCCTGAGTAAATGTTAAGAAATGTATTGCCCAGTTAATTTATAGATGTGTGAATACAAATTTCAAGTGTATGTTTAAAAATATAACTGCAATACAGACAACACAGACTACAGGATAATGTGTTTCATGTAACCCTTTAATGCATTAAATTAAAACAGAACTGCTGTGGTGATGCCTACCTTCTCCTCCAGTGCACTCGGTGTCGGCAGCTCCTCCTCACTACAGGGCAAAACAAAACAGTCATGAATTAGTTCCGCATTGAAAAATACAAAGCACTTCCACAACACCATGTATCTGTACACTGATTCATCCTCTGAAAAACTGAAAAACACTTACTGTAGGAAGCCAAAGCGGTCAGTGACTTTGTATATGTTAAAATCAGCATCTTCCCAGGGGTCGATCTGTGCTCCTTCACACCGACCCTGAAATCACAACAGAGATTAGAATAAAAATCAGCACCAGTGCACTTACAAGCAGTGCAGGTATAAATCTACAGCATTTGTGACAAAGGAGTGCAGACATATCCATTCAGTGCAAAACAGGCTTTTATCCAAAACCCCTTGTAACGTTTACCATAGTAAAAGCACAGCATTGTGAGCCCAGAGAGATATGGCAAAACATAAAAAATATGGTAATGTATGGTAAATACATAGAATAACAATGGGAAAAATGACTGTACAAATTTACAGTGGTAAACTTTTCTAAGGGAGCAGTCCCCAAAAATCCATGCACAGGTTAGTTTAGATACATTATATATATTTATTTACTTACATTTATATATAGCGCCTTTCATCACAAGGACCTCAAGGCTTGTATTGAGCTCTAATACCTTATGAACTAGGACTTTATGAGAACGGTAGCATATGGGGTAAGTCATATCAGAATGAATAGCTTGTAAATCTGAAGTAAAATAAAACTAATTCTGTATCAAAATCAACATTTCTGTCCAGAAGTTAAACATCGAGGTGAATTTTTCCTGGACAACACCATTTGGCTTTTTTGGGAGAAAGGAAATTAAAGCGTGTAATGGTCAGAGGTTAAAAGAACTGAAATGGTTAATGTTCACTAGACACCACCTGTAACAGAACTTTATTGAATGAAATATAGAATACAATCACCCGTGCAAGCGATTGAGAAAGCAGTGCAGCCAAAGACTGAGCTAATGCAATTCATCTGTACATTTTGCCAGGTTCTCAAAGAGTGAACTCACTGCAACTTGGAAACAATAAATGAACCTCAGGGTTCTGTTCTTCCCCAGTACATTCATGTATGCATTGGGTGCTGGCAAGTAATATATGTTTGTAGTTCTATCTTTTCTGTTCGAAAGAAAAAAAAAGTTTCACTGAAACAAATTTATAGTGAACCTAGCCAACAGTACAAGCTGTATCCATCTGTGATTGATCTGGTGTTAAAGTTAAAACAGAACATATTAAAAGAACAAACAGTACAACTGTGTTCTTCATCTCAGCTCCAAGCTTTTGATCACGAAAGTCATCACAATTGATTCTAATTTTGGAATGCTGATAAACTAACTCAGCTGTGACACACGTGTTTCAGATTTCTCAAAAACACCAGCTGGCGGTTTTGTACATGTGTGACGGGGTACTCCCCGCTCCTGTGCGTACTTCGTGTATTGTGTTATTTTGTATTTGAAGTATTATTATTTAAAGATACTGTCTTTACTTGAACGTTGTTTTGTTGTTAATTATTTTACACCATGGATGGGGTAAAAATCCCCCATCCAGCTAAAACAGGTGGCTATCTCCGAATTAATTACACAATGATCAATTTGGAGATGGTCATGCATATATAAAGAGCAGATCAGCCACTCATCAGGGTTGGTGTGTTCAGAGGCAAAAAGAGAGACACGAATTGTGAGGTAAAAATAATAGAAAGCAAAGTTTTACACCAGGAATAACTTCAGCTTCATATTGGCTGTTGAGATGTCTAGGGTGGTTTGTTGATGAAAGGTGCTGGTGTAGTACTAGCTTTGTTTAAAAAAAAAAAAAAAAAAAAAAAAGTGAAAAGCTGAAGCTGGAAGTTTTTGAGTTACGAAAAAAAAAAAAAGAAGAAGTTGCGAGTGTCGCACCTCTTAAATTACCTAATAAACACATTTAATAATGGTGCCAAACTGACAAACAGCCAAACGCAAAAGTACTGAAAGAAAATAAGTTAGTTGTAAAATGTAGCCCTGGACCACAGTGAAACTGCAATAAGCAGGATTAACTGGGTGAAGCTGCGAGACAAGCAGAAGGGATCCTGAGCACAAATATTTGGAAACTGCTTTAAATTAGATCAGTGGTTCCCAACTTTTTCAATGTAGGGACCCCCTCTGGGTTTAGATTTTTCCCACAGACCACTTGCCACACATTTGTTCACAACAGCATTTTGAAACTAATTTCTACGTGCATCATCCTCGGATCCAGTACATGTAAACACCAGTGCTGGTCCCCACAACCGTTACCTCTGTACTCACTGAGTCGCCAATTTTGCTTGATATACATACAAAGAAACTAGTGCTGGGACTAACACAGGGTTTTCATGTTTGGATATTCGCTCATAATTTAAATACGCATTTCAGACATTCATTTGTTTTCAAATAGTAATAAAAGCCACTATATTGCTCAGGCTGCAGACAGAGTCATCATAGCAGCATGGGCAGGAGGGCGTGGTCCCTGTGCGTGTACCTTTATTTTACAGCAAGACGTTACAATATGTAACACATTACTCAGGAGTAAAGAATGCGTTGTCTAGGCCTTACGTTACCCCAGTGAATTAACTACAAAACAAAGGATGCTAAATAACAGTTGAATTTAAAAACGTTGTTTTGTTTATTCCCAAAATAAATAGTAGATAAAGTTGACACCGCATTTTAAATTTTAAAAAAATACATTTTTTTTTTTCATTCCTTGCCATTGCCGTTTCTGCACAGTAAACAGTGGTCATACACACGTTTTCATAAAGTAATAACATGAGGTTTACTTGTGCCTTTTTATAGCTGAACAAGCAAATGAAAACTGAAATTTAACATTAAACACTTAAAATAAAACAAACATGAAAATTGCGTTGTAAAACAAAGAGGGAAAACAGTCACCGTTTTGGTTCTCGTTTATTACATTCCACATAAAAATCGCAACAAAAAATATATCTAATATATACAATCTATATAAAAATCACCACACAACATTTCCATGATGTCGGGCACTGTTTAAGCAAGGCATTTCAGAATAATGTGCTTGCCTTTTTTCTGTCCCATGAGATTCTGACTTGCGCTAAAGCAGCACAACACTTTTTTGACCCAGTTGTGTTTCCATAGAGATCAACTCATTCAATTTGGATCTTATATAATGAAGGGCTAAAACGCATCACAAAGGTCAAGAATTAAACAAAGCAAGAAAAAGAAAGTGAAGAAACTTTTTTTGTCGTCTGCCAGTCAAATCGTAGGGTGTCTACCTAAAGTTTTTTTTCCCTCTGTTACATCAGCATCTATCCCAGATATAATAGATTTGGTTAGTGCTGATCGTCAGGAGTTTGACGATGATTTCATTGTGCAGTAGCTTCCATAGTTAGATGATGAGCTGATACCTCTTCAGCCAAAACAGCAGGCACAGTAAGTCAAGACGTTACCATAATGAAAAATAGTAAATGTATTGTGAGTTTTGTACTAAAGCAGGGTAAGCTGTTGCAGGGAAAAGGGAGTGTATTTTTCAAACTGACTGTTTGAGGAATGGTGTAAGCACAAAGCATAGAAATACTTGGGACTATAATTAAGTGTACACCTACCCAGAGACCATACTCACGTAACTGCTGAGAAAACAAAAAAACAAAAAAACAACAACATTTACGAGACGTGTAACAGTGGAACATTCCGTTGCTGGAAAGGGTACGTCTAAAAACTACGACATTGTTGTATTCAACGATAATAATAAAGGCTGTGTGACTTTGTACAATGCAAATCTTGCAGAATATTACTGAAATATGACAGCAAAAAGATGAGAAATTCATCTCTGCAGCAGCACACTGAAAAGGGATGCGTTTGTCCTATAGCTGGGCCAAGTCAGTCATACATAATTTATTTTGACCAAAATGAGTATGCGAATTTGAAAGAGCAAATTTGAAAGAGCAACTTAATGTATGGCTATTTATGGTAACAAAGTTTTGAATAAGCCTGTTGTTGTCTTCTTTTAAATGCAGTGTTGCATTACTAGGAAATGAAGTAAATGAGATATGATTAATTGAGAGTGATTTTTTTTCTTTATTTACTTATGTTTTAACTGGAAATCGGGAACAGACTATATAGGTATGTGGCATTTACAAGGTGGTAGCAGGCATGGCCGTAACAACACCATTTGGCTTTTTTGGGAGAACTAAAATAACTAGCTATGTGGACATCGAGGTCGTGTCCTCGATTGTTTTTTTGCATCATCAATGCTGATGCTCATGTAAACATTCTGGTAAAGTACAAAAGACTCCTTAATTTTCTCTGTTGGTTTGCCATATAACAGATTTGGAGGTTGAACAGTAAATACCAAGCAGTCATATAAATACTGCCAGCTATAGCTTGAAAACTAAGTGTGACCTTGGTAGAATGTCAGCTCTGGTTACGATGATGGTAGGGGGCACCCATCTAAGGCTCATGGGTGTGCTGCTTTTGAAAAATGGGATTAAAATGGTGTATTCTGGCACGTTTCTGCATGTTTTAAGCATATGCTAGACCAGCAGTTAGTCCTCATGTCTGCATGAACATTTTCTAAAATCTAACCTTTTATACCATATTCTTGAAAATATAAACCTAAGGTTTTTTTTTTGTCATATGCTGTGACTTCGTTGACAAGATCCAATGCAACCAATCTCCACCCTGATTAAATTCTGCAGTCCAGGGCTTTACAGGAACTATCGCGGTCGCCGAAGAGACCAGAAACAATGAAAGAGAAACGGATTGACCTTCGTGATTCGCCCCTAGCCTTGTACATGATCATTCTTACCGCATGATCGTGATCTTGTTTAGCCAATGATGGCGTTCCATTTATCAAAGCCATTTTATATTTGCACTTAAAGTGCTTCACGCTTGCACTGAATCCCACACTTCTTACTATGCTACAGATTACGTTATAGCTAATTAAGAACAGTAGTAGGTACCACTGAAGAACATTTTTCAACTTTTCTGTATTTAAGGGCTAATTCCATGTTTTGTTTTTCAGAGATCGCAGAAACACATTTTTCTGGAGGGAGTAAGTAGCAGTTTGCTTGTAGTGTCTGACAAATTACTCCATTAGTGCAATGAAGGAGGTTTATTGCAGCACTGCATCACCAAGAACAATTGACTTTTGGAGCATCTAGGCCCCTGCAATTCAAGACTGGTTAAAAAAAGAACTAGTATTTGCTTTTAAATCAAAACAGTTTTTTATGCTTGCAAAGAAAATCGTTAAAATAGTCCGATTCAGGTTCTGAATGGAATTATTAATAAATACTGCTAAAGCATGAATCAATTAATCAATTTTCTCCCACTTCAAAACATCAGAAAAGCTAATACCCTACACACACTGATCTGATTAGACGGCTTGTCACTTTCAAGGCTTAGTGGCAGATGCCATTAAAACAAAAAAAAAAAACTGGCAGAATTGTATTCTTGCAGGAGACTGAAATCCCCTTTTTATATAGCTGAGCAAATGTTTTATGCATTCAAATTTGTATTTCAATTCAGAAGTAGTGGAGGAAATACATTCCTATGCCAGTTCCCACTCGTTCACTTATTTTCTTAAAAAAATAGCAAAGCGATTGTGGTTTCCTGCTTCCATAGGCCATTTAGCATGTTCTTAAATCAAAAATAACTGTGGTTAATTCAAAACTCAAACAAGTAGCTCATGGGACTTAGGGTGGCATGCATAAAAGTAGAATAACTGAAGAGTAAGTACTCTAAGAGTAAACAGCAGAATAAGCTTAGACTGCTTTCACCACAGCTTACGAAAGAATTTAATAAGACAGCAAGTTAAACCTGGGTAGAGGTTGGTTTAGCAGTTTCTTTCAATTAGTTTTTTTTTTTTTTTTAATATAGATATGTATTTTAGTACTTCCAACAAATTTGATTTTGAAGAGAGAACAAGACCTGGAAGAGTACTTAGCCATCGGACTAATACTCGTGACATAAATGTCATCAACAATTTATTTTTTGCTATCATTACATGCAAAGCAAAAACTTTTAAAATATATGTTTTCTCTTTAGTGTATAATCTCACAAAATCGCCAAAAGTCGATAATTACAACTTTAGGCTACAATAATTAAAAAAAAAAAAGTATTTACTCTATAGGAAGTGTAAAAATGTGTAAGGTTACACATTGCATGCAGGCTAGTAGGCTGCAGTACGTGCTGATGATAGTACGGAACGGTCTGACAGAGAGGTGAAAAAATTATGTTTCCGGAAAGTACTTTAAAGTTTTTTTTTTAACATATATTACATATCGTTTTTTATTATCTAGTGATTTAGCAGTCGCTTTTATATAAAGCGTCTTACAGAGACTACAGAGCATCACAACTGCTGCTACAGTCACTTGCAACAGGACCTCAGTTTTATGTCTCAAGTGAAGGGTGGCAAAACACCTTGATAGAGCAATAACAAAGCAACTACACAGAAAAGATGTTTGAATAAGAGATCGATGGTGTGGAAAGCAACGGATATGGCCAATGTTTATATCAAAATGTTTCACCTTTTGTTGCCTTATAGCCTGGAATTAAAATACATTTTTTTTTTTTTTTTTTTTTCCCATTTATCTACACATCCTACCCCACAACTTCCAAGTGAAAAAAAATATTCTAGAACTTAGTAGAAAATTTATTAAAAATAAAAACTGAAATAGCTTTGTTGGATTAAGTGTACACCTCCCTTGTAATAGCAATCCTAAATTAGCTCAGGTGTAAAAAATCACCTTCAAATTCACACACCAAGTGGCCTCCCCCTGTGTTAAATTGTTGCGATTCACATGATTTATGATTAAATTCAGCAGTTCACCAAGGAGCCCTCAAAAGAACTCCGGGGCAAAGTTGTTGAACGGCACAGATCAGGAGATGGGTATAAAAAAAAAAAATCAAAGGCCTTGAACATCCCTTGGGCCATGGTCAAGACGATTATTAAGAAGTGGAAGGAGTATGGCACCACAAGACCCTGCCTAGATCAGGCCGCCCCTCCAAACTGGATGACCAAGCAAGAATGAGACTGATCAGAGAGGCTACCAAGAGGCCAATGGAAACTTTGCAAAAGCTACAGGCTTTTATGGCCAAGACTGGTCAAAGTGTGCATGTGACAACAACATCCCAAGTACACAAATCCCATGTGAAGTATGCAGCAAAACAGCCATATGGCAAAAGGTTTTGTGGTCTGACAAAACTAAAATGGAACTTTTTGGCCTAAATGCAAAGCATTGTGTTTCACCCAAAGAACACCATCCCTACTGTGAAGCATGGTGGTGGCAGCATCATGGTATGGGGATGTTTCTCATTGGCAATGACTGGGACACTTGTCAGGATAGAAGGGAATGGATCAATGTACAGAAAAATCCTTCAGGAAAACCTGCTGCCCTCTGCAAGAAAGCTGAAACTGGGATGGAAGTTCACCTTTCAGCATGACAGCGACCCAAAGCACACAGCTAAGCTACACTGGAGTTTCTAAGGAACAAAAAGGTAAATGTCCTTGAGTGGCCCAGTCTGAGCCCCAACCTAAATCCAATCGAAAATTTGTGGCATGACTTGAAGATTGCTGTCCATCAATGCTCCCCAAGAAACTTGACAGAGCCTGAACAGTTTTCTAAAGAAGAATGGTCAAATATTGCCAAATCTAGGTGTGCAAAGTCAGTAGAGACCTATCCCAACAGACTCACAGCTGTAACTGCTGCCAAAGGTGCTTCCACCAAGTATTAACTCAGGAGGGTGGAGACTTATCCAATTATGATATTTCAGTTTTGTATTTTTAAATATATAATCTTTTTCTCAATATAAACTTTTTTCCCCTTAATAGTGTGGAGTATGGTGTGTAGATAACTGGGAAAAATCCTCATTTAAATGCCTGAAACTCTGAGGCACTGACACAACAAAATGTGAACAAAAGTTCAAGGGGGTGTAGACTTTCTATAGGAACTGTATACACACACACACACACACACAGTTTTCTAAAACAAACATATTTTGAGAAACTCAGTTTAGTACTACTTCTGGAGTAGCGTTACTCTAGAAATAACTTGTCCATTTTTTTGTAAGTCATCCTTAATGTGGTTGTTTGTTAAACATTTTAGATCAGTACATTTTAAAAACAATCAAATCAAGCATTTGTAAAAAACTAAAAACAAGCAAGGATCAAGAATTAGACAAGCAAGGACCATTTGCCTTCCAAAACAAGACAGCTCAATGAAGTCACTGTTACCATTACAGATTTTTGCCATCACTGGGTACAGACACACAGTCTTAGAACTGATTTTTATTATGTTCTTTACAATTGGGGTAATGTGTTATTTAAGTAAGGCGTTACTGTAATAATATTACTTTTGTCAATAACATTACATTTTTAATAGGTGTAGTAATATTACAGTTACCAGTACTTTCCGCAAAAATGAAACAAGTTTGTTTCATTCCCTTTTCTCTGTTGTAGTGGTCTTTTCGTTTTTAACCCAGACGTGCCAGACTGCTCTAATTTCAGTGCCTCACCAGCGATGACACGATCTCTCTTCCGTTAGGTCTCATGACAATAAGAAGCTGTGGGGCAATCAAATCAGTCTTGGTGAGCCTTGTCATTGTATAATGCTAGGCACTAGGAACAAAACAAATTGTATCTCTACCTGCCAATTTTCATCTCACACTTCAAAAACGTCACACAGGAAACAAGTCTACTACCATGTGCTTTGAAGTTTAATGGGACGAGAGGAGGATTACTTGACTGTACATACCACTTTTATTTATTTATTTATTTGTTTGCTTGCTTACTTCCAGCAGATTTATTGCATCACCCCATCATTTTTACATTTACTGCCTTTTTGCCATATAGTTCGCTTTTCCATAGTCTTTTGTGTGTTAATTTTAAAACAAAAATGTTGATGATTATTGTTGATAAAAGGGTATGTAATAATCAATTTAGAAAATAGGTTGATTGCACCACGAATTATTTAACTGATAAATGATTATCGTTAATCCTTTTTTGTCAACAATGGTGTTTCTGGAAGTGAAATGATCATCCCCACTGCTGGGAGAAAGTAGTGGTACGTCCATTTTAAAAATCAGACAAGTGAAAGGAATTGATCAGGAGAAAGTAGCTAATGCTAGTTAAGCATAACTTCAGATAATAGCACAGTCAGCACTCAGATATTTGTTACTCAGATACATGCCACTGGCGTTTTACCGCCCTTGTATTAAGAATAAACTCAATCCCCATATATATAACAAATTAATGCACTTGCCCGTCACACATAATTTCCGACTTCGTCCCCAGTTTTCTGATAGAAAGCCCATCTCTTCAATGTTACAATTTATTTGAATATCTTTGAAAGCTACAGTAATGTAACAGTTCATAATTCAAGTTTTAGATACTGTGACTGATATATATCTTTGTTGTTTTTGTGCATTTTCATTTGAACTGTGACATTAGGGCCTTATCATGCACTATGTTCTGCAATTTTGAATACTGACTGGATACTGTTTAAATTTTTTTTTAAACTTTTCCTAAATTGCATTATATTTTACATTGTACGCAGTTCTGTGCATTGGTAACATTTTGATTTCATTTTGCTGTTGGGTCATTAACGGGGAATTTTACACACTGCTACAGTACGCACCAGATTTAAAAGTATGTACTGTATACAGTCCACATGTCGTCCGTTTTGGCAAGTGATATTTTCATAATCATAATATCGTTCTGAATTAAAATACTTCTGTTGAAAATATAGTAATGTGCTAGCAAAACCAATGCAGTACATCTAAATGGAAGCCTACTTATTTTAAAACACAGTCTTTTCAGCTATGTATTTTTGATATTGTATCTTTTTTGTGTTCCCTGAAAAACAGACAAGGGTTGGAACAGGCCAAAATGAAATAATCAATCAGATATGTCTCACACGCATTTAACTGTCACTGAAGTCAACATTTTATAGGGTTGGATATGCGAGTGCTGATTGAATATATATATTTTGCAGAAACACCATTTATGAGGGGAAAAAAGAAGAAATGTCCAATGTCACTCTGCATTGACTGTAATAAAACAAGGAAGCACCAGACAAGGGGTTTGAGTGGGGTGAATATCTCACCCCCAGTTTTTGCCATTTGTCCAACTGTCCGGAGAATGGTTCCATTTCATAAACTGCAGAGCAAAGGTAGCCTTGGAGCTATCAAACAGACATCTGGCAACCAAGATCCAAACCAGGTCGAAGATAAGGCTGCAAGATTGTGCTAATCTTTTAAAAGAATAAACAACAACCTGTGTCATTATAAATCTCACAGCAAAAGTGTTCAGAGATCCTGTAAATGAAATACTGCCTTCAAGTACAATGGTCTAATTTTGCCTGTTCATTCTCTATTTGGATGCCAAAGGACGGTGACCCAGATTTCTGACCCAGGCTCTAATTACGACATTGGGACGGTTTCATGTTACCAAAACAGCCCTGGAAGAAACACACTGATTAAATACAACAGCTGCTGCATTAAACCCCAAACTCTTACAGTTCTGTTTGTTCTTTACTGTTTAATCATACTGTCCCTGTCTGTCTTGAGATAGCAATCTACGATTTGGGGAAAGGAAATAGTCCACCCAGGAGGTGCAAAAAATTCTACCCTTTTGCCGCCAATGGCAATTTTGAATAGCACACAGTATTGCCTAGCAGTAGTACTGTGCGAATGTCAATGATCGTGTAGTTTACAACACGCATGTCAGTACACCCCCCACCATGGCTGTAAATTTAGTCATCAGCACGATGAAAAAGTTGATGACCATGTATAGTATATACAGAATGATACAGAACAAGGAATGGAATGTTTAATCACAATATGATAAGCCATTCTCCAGATGTATGTAAAAACTGTGTGACATACAGACGGACAGTAGGGACAGACAAAACCCTTTCTTCCCAGAATCTGATACTTAAAAATACATGCTAAATAATGTTAATAACCACATTTTATTAATAGTAGATAGGTGGCGTCTCCAGATATTTGGAAAAATGCAAAGTGTGACATCCATTTATCTATTTGTATGTACGATGACAGGCTCCAGTGGGGGATACGTTTCAAAAACATTTTCTCTCTCTAGCATTAAATTACTGCATTTCCTTATTAGGTTTCTGTTCTTGTTGATTTTACTTGGACTCAGATGAAGGCCTTTCTTTATCTGGCCACAACACTGTTTGACTGAAGAACTTGTTATGTTCTGGCTGTTCAAGCAATAGGATCCCACTTGACCCCACATGGGCAGCACAGAACTCAGGTGTGCTGCTCTTATTCTAGCAGCACATGGGCTTGAAACTCACACTCGCCCTGCACTCAGCCCTGGCTTTCAGATCTTGGATTGTGTAGGAATATTATTGAAATGGCCAGGTGCCAAGAGTCTAAACTACCGTATCCGGCCCCTGGTAAATCTGCTCTAAAGTGATCACATTTCTCATCACAGCATGAATAAGTCCCTCCTGAGCCTGTTCTACTACACTAGTAGAAGTTGTTACTGCAGCTATAAGGGAGGAACAATAACAAACTCCTGAAACCAGAACTGGGTGTAAGGCTAATACGAGTTTCAAGCCCTGTTATGTTCTTTAAAACCCCTGGTTGCTACAAATTTAAAAGAGTCCCCGTCTTTGGATGACAAGAATTAGAAGCCCTGGTTATTTCTAAGTACCTGGACGAGTCAATTCAATGAGAAACTGCATGGCTGCAAGGGATTTTTCCCATCTCTCTCATATCTTTTATGAGATGTTGATGGCAGGCACATCCCTAGGTAGTTAAGAGTTGATTTTGAGAGCTAACATGTTCTGGTTTTGAATTCTCGCCAAGCCACTCACAGCTACAGTAGCTGTTTCGTAAACATACAGAAGAAGGCCCTTATGCACCATTACAGTATATATTCCAGATTGGAGCCCACAAACCTATATATGCAACGTATAGTGCTATACCACCTTAGGGCCTTGGTCCATAATTGTGGACATAAAACTGTGTGTTTATAAAAGGAATTGTGTAGAACGCAGAAAGGTAGTTTTAGTTTATTTAGGTATTTAGGCCTGCAAACAGATATTTATTTAACATACAGTACTGCAGTACCAGGCATCATTTTTTAAGTGAAAATACATGTTGGCTAAAAGCTACACATTGAAGACATAGTGACTCTCAAATGCTTTAAATGAAAGCAAAGTGGTTAGGTTTTCTGCTCCCAAACTGCATTAGTACAGCAGTCCTCATAATATTTTGTACATAATGATGGTTCATTGCAGTTCAACCAACATGCTCACAGCACTTAAACACAACCCTCATGCTGTGTAAGGTTAAGGTTACAAACTATATTGCTTTCGATGTGTTACACAATCTGCTGTGGTACCCAAAACCAGCTATTTACCTGTCGCAGTGCGATAACGCAAACTTGTCACAGCTTTACAATCCTGTTTTGTCTGACTACCTTTGAATCAACTGCACTTCATTAGTTCTGCCAGCTGGTGGCAAAGGAGAGCAGAAAATGCATTAAACAAACCAGCAGGACTAGCTGCGGACTTCAAGATTTAGCTTTGAAGACAATCTCGGGCATTTTGTCAGAGCGCAGCTAAACCGCATATGGTTTGGAGTTATGCTCTGACATAAAGTGATTGTTCACGCTTGTTCAAACGGGAGAAGTTATAGTTATTCAACTAAAATCAATATAGTCGGCTGTATAAAAAGTGCTTACAAGTTTTAAAACAGCACAAAACACTCACCCTTTTTTAATGGCAATGATCACTTTTTCAATGATGGGGAAATGTCCCCCTTACATTGTAGAAGTACTAAAACTATTTGTCAAAGCTTTGGCTTTCGATGTATTCTGGGTGACCTCAAGCAAACAGGAGAAGACAGAGTCCAGCAGTAAAGAACTGTACAAGTTTTCATTGTGAAATTTCTCAATCGTGAGACCATTCAGTGCTGCCAGACATAGCGGTTTAATTTGGCAGATTAATTTGGCTTGTTTTAAAAGCATGTAGCGGGGTAAATATTGTATTTGGTGGTTCAGCTATTTTTATTGTGCATTCAGCAAATCTGGCAAGTGCAAGCATTTGTGTGATTTGTAATTTTATTGGATGCTGAGCTCCAGTAAAAAAGACAAGGGGAGGGCGTGATATACTACACAGGGCATTGTGGGGCTTGCATTTCTGTGTTGGACTGATTATATGTGGATTCTTACACATTACTGACATATGCATTTGACTGGGGTTCTTGTTTGATTGTGAAATGAGGAGAAATAAACAGTTATTTTCATTCGTCACCAATTTAAGAACTGCATCAGTACAATTACAATTGTTTTTGTTCTTAAATAAAAAAAATTTAACACTGTATCTGCTGGCAGTTCTGGACAATTTAATTTTACACTACATTCTGAATATTATTATTAAAGTTTTAAATTTATGTGCTGTTTTTTGGCTGGTTTAAGAAACCCAACTTGACTGCTTTTTGACTGGTTACTTCCAAAATTTGGTGGGACACTGCAAAAACAATCTGGCAGTGCTGATACCATTTCCACTGTCTATGGTACTATAAACATACTTTTTGTTTTTAACGTTGGGACCATAGAGTGGCTTTGAAATACCGCCTCCTGTCCTCTGAACATCAGCGAAAGTGCCAATATGAATGAAAAGAAAGTTCATTTTGAATTGTATTACTACATGCCTCAGCTAAAAAAACTGCCCCCTCCAATTTTGAAACCAAACTTTACAGAACGATCTGTGCAAGTATCCAAATAGAATGTCCTTCCGGTTTTTTGTCAGCTCTTTTTTGCCATGGATCCATTGTTGGTCCACTGCTGAATCGTTTCCAATATAATGAGTGCCCTGGACATCAAATTCCCAATCATGACCTCCTTATGTCCGAGAAATAAGCGCTTACAATTTTGAAATTATCGATGTCTTGCTTATTTAGATTTTTGAATGTTTTACAAATATTTCGAGAAAATATTCATGGAAGGAGTTCCATCCATCTTTTTAGAACAGAAAATAAACTGGAAAAAAAAAACAAATATCACCTTATTTTTTATTTAACCCAACACCTTAGGAAAAGATAAAGCCACCTTCACATGCTCGACACGGAAAATACTAAATCACAGATTTTCCATGCTGTTGTATAATTTAGTTTTACACTTAGGGCGAGGCAAAAAACATGCAAGGCTTTGCTTGTTTGTTTAATAACCAAATCAGTACACGAGTCATACAATCTAGTCGTATATAACACAGGCAATGCTGCTTTAAAATTACATAAACACACTTGTTCAATAAAACTGCTTCCGGTGTACAGAGGTCATGGTTGAACGAGGCGCACTGTCACATTCATGTTGAAACGTAGCTGCAGTTTACTTCACTATCCATGCATTGTTACTACTGAACAAGCTGTTAAAGATCGGGTCAATGAGTATAGCAATAGCAATCCGTATGACAAAGATTAACTTGGCGATAAAATAATATGAATACTATCTTTTGGTTTTTATTATTACCGTTTATCTGTAATCTTTAAAGTAGAATGGTAAACTTGTTTATAATGTTAACCTATAGGTGGGTTTCAAGGGGCGGAGCTAGGCACCAACAACCTATCATCTCTTGTCATCAATTAAATCTACCTTATTTAAACATTAGTCACCTCTACCTAGCTGTCTTGTGTTTTTCCGTTTGGCGTAAACCTAAGCGATTTCAAGACCCATCAACTTTCGTATACCTCAATAATGGAGTACTTACAGCATTTGTCATCGGATTCAAAGGATTCCCAGGTTTTCTGCCATTACCAGATCATTCTCCTCCAGCTTCAATCCAGGGTCCATCCAGTCTCTGTTCTTTCTCCCCTTCTGGTATTTCAGTTACATCTGAACAGGCTCCCGATCAGGCTCTCGTCCAGGTTCCAGTTCAAATGCTGCCTACCGTTCCTGCCACTCAAACATCGAATCTGCGCCGATCCAAGCGACTTCGGCCTCAGGACGCCCCTCCAGATCGATTGTTTTGGAAGGACTGGCCCATGAATAAATTGATAAAAACCCTCCTTAAAAATGGTAACGCGATTCCAGCAGGAAGTGATAGAGTCTCTTTTTATTCTCTATTGCAATTTAGTCTCAGCAGAACCAGTCTTTTCTCCGAAAAACATAATCAGCAGTGCCCAGCCATTCAGCGTCCTAAAACAGACAGCAGGCAGTCTATTCCAGATCAAATCACCCCCACAACTAGCACAGCTAACCAGCAGCCAGCCATGGAAATCCAACATTCGCAAATATTTAACAAGATAAAATCATTTATGCAGCCTTTTGCCAATACTCTATCTTCGGTCAGTTCTCAACTGTTGGATCTAGATACAAGGGTGTCTAATATGGAACAGGGAAAACAATCTACAGCGTTGTCATTAATTCCAGCATCAAATACTGCAGCGCTGCCTACAGTTTCTTCCGATCCAGCCCTAATTTCAGCCAGTGAAGCAGATCCTCCAATATACAACCTCGCTACTGCCTTTACATACGGATCCTCCTCTCCAACTACTGCTAGACGTCACACTATATCTCCACAAATCAGACGTAACATTCTCGAAGGTAAGGACATTAAACTTGTTTCACTATTAATGACGACTTCGGAATTCTTGGACCATAGAGTACTGGATTGCGGAGATTTGGCAGTAACTCTAAAATCCAGAGATCCCAGACTGCTTAAAAATCTTACATTAGGGAAATTTGTCCTTGCTTTCTCCATATTCAGAGATGTGTTATGCTCGGTATATCCTAACCGCAGAGCTGAATTGGACTCTTACGAATACTACATCGTGGAGCTGTCTGTCAGATACAGAGGTACTATGTTTTTTGAGTATCATAAAGCATTCTCTCTATTTAACAGAATTTTTGGTGGTCTAAGAGCTAACGCATGTGGGATCTGCACTTCAACAGTTCACACAGTTCACCTCTGCCCTAAAGCTTTAATTGCATCAACTTCTAAAGCACCCGGTTTCGCCGCTAATTCATACAGATCTTCAGTATCTAATCCTATACATTCTTCAGCTCCCCTCGATCAATCCACAAGGAAAGACAAATACGGGCGCAGTATTAGATTTTCAGGAGGAAGACAAATCTGCGACAATTTCAATACTGGCTTCTGTTCGAATAGGCAATGCAATCTTATCCACATGTGCAGCAATTGCGGAGACGCTCACGCTAATACAATCTGCCCTTTAAAACGCAAGTGACTTTCCCCGATGCTGTCTTTACTCCTATAAACATCCCGGCATTATCAACTAAATTACAGAATCATCCCGACAGTAATTTAATCAATTACCTGATCGACGGATTAAAAAATGTTTTTTCAACCGGTCTGACTCAAATTCCTTCTTCCTTGTTCAAAAGCAAAAATCTTTATTCAGTGACTCAAGAACCACAATTAGTGCAATCTCTCATCGAAAAAGAAATTATAAAAGGATTTATAGTCAGTCCATTTTTAGCGTCTCCTTTTCCAGTATATAGAATTATTCCTATCGGCATTGCCACAAGGAAAATGTCAGGAAAAAAGCTTCTCATTATTGATTTATCAGCACCACGGGGGTCAAGCACCAGCAGCATTAACTCATTAATTCCCCAAGATCAATTTTCCCTGTATTACATCATTATTGCAGACGCAATACATTCAATTAAATTAGCAGGTCTTGGTTCCTGGTTAGCAAAAGCAGATATATCAGACGCATTTAAAGTAATGCCAATCCATCCGTCTCTCCGTCACCTGTTTGGTATATGCTGGGATGGTAAGTTTAATTTTTCCACCCAATTGACTTTCGGTTGCCGCAGCAGCACGAAGATATTTGATACCCTGTCGGAAGCACTATGCCGGATTCTTCTTAATGTCTATCATGTCCCATTCTTGCTCCACTTGCTGGATGAATTTTTATTAATTTCTCCTTCTTCAGATGCACCAGCAAAAGCGATTTCCAATCTTAAAAGCTTATTTTCTGAAGTTGGTGTTCTCCTTTCAGAAGAGAAATCAATCAGTCCCCTTCATTCTTTGGAATTCCTTGGAATCATTCTAGATACAGAAAAGTTTGAAGCTAGCCTGCCTCAGTCTAAACTTAACCATATTTGTTTGCTCATTGAGGATTTTCAGATCAGTAAAACAATTTTAAAAAACGGGCACTGCTTTCATTGCTGGGTTATTTTAACTTTGCAATACGTAACATTCCACAGGGGAGAACGTTTATATCTCGACTGCTAGCGCTGGCATCAACAGCAAAAAATCTGAACTCCTATATAAATATCTCCTCAGATGCTAGGAAAGACATTAAACAGGTTGGGCATGTTATGTAACTTTTTGTTTACAAAGCAGGATTAATCCTACTCCATTCAACCAGGACTGGATCATCGCATTCATAGTGCATGCAAAGGACTCTCTACATCTGGCACCAGCTACAATCAGACTATATTTGTCAGGAATTCAGCATCAATTTCATTTGATGTCCATCAATTCCCCAACTCTATTATCAATTCCAGCAGCCTGTCTCCTTTTACGAGGAATTTCTAAGTGCTCTCCGGCTCCTCCTTCTGCTCGCCTGCCTATTTCTATAGACATTCTCAGTAACTTGATTTCAATTCTGCGCCATGGCTGTTTTTCTCCATTTGATGATTTAACTATGAAAGTCATATGTCTATCTGCATTTTTCAGGTTTTTGAGACGTTCTGAATATACAGTTCCTTCTATTGCCAGCTTTCCTACCCTCGGTATCTGCTGCAGTGACCTCAAGCTCATCCCAGATTCTCATTTCATCTTATTTCTTCACATTTCAAAAACAGATAAACTGCGGCAAGGACAATGTATTCAGCTTTCTAAGATCAACTCTCCTCTGTGTCCCTTCACTTCCATGTTGAAGTACATTGCAGAACGCAAGGCCATTTCATCCTCCGACCCTTTGTTTATCAATTCAAGCCGGTCCATTGTATCAAGGCATTGGTTTTCAACACACCTTTCCACCGTGGTGTCCAGAGCAGGTCTTCCTTCGCAATTCTACAGTCCTCATTCATTTAGAATAGGGGCAGCTACTTCAGCTGCAAAAGCCAACATTAACCAGCATTTAATTAAAAATATGGGGCACTGGACTTCATCAGCAGTTGAAACTTATATTCGTTCTTCATCATCCAAATTATCCTCCGCACATCAGTCCATTGCTAGTATGTCCAGAGTGGGGACGACCTTTCTACCTGAGCCACCAAAGATTTCCCCCTAAGAAATAAAATTAAAAGGTTTTTTCTCTTTCCACTGTGCAGAGGGTCTTCACATAGTCATTAGGGTACAGTATACTAACCCCTTTGTCACGTTAAGAGTTTGTTTTCTTTCGTCTAAATGTTTTCTCTTTTCTATGCATTGGCGGTTCTCCCTTTTTTCTTCCTCACGTTGCGTCAGCGGGGACCGGGGAACCATCTTTTGGGGGGTTAGTGATTCCACTTTCTCCAACCCTTTGTTAAGCTCACCTTCATTTACCTCATAAAGGAGGGTTCTCCATGAGTCAGAGGGGACCCCCGGCCAAACCCTTCCATCTACATGTATGTTTCTTTTGGGATTCTTCTTTCACGTCTGATGCCTCTATGTGAGGGTCCCCAAGCGGTGGTATCCCTCGTGTTTGTCGGGTCTCCTCAAAGACGGAACCCTCCTTCTGTTATGTTGGGCTTTGAAGAGGCGGAACACCACGCATTATATGTTTTAGCAAATACTAACTTTATGTTTTCTTTCCGGTTCGCGAGCCTCTTCGTATGTCGGGTAACCTCAGAGACTGTGCCCCTCTTGGTATGTCGGGTCACCTCAAAGACGGTGGCCCCCCTCCTGTTTGTCGGGTCTCCTCAGCAACGGAGCCCCCCTACTGTATATGTTGGGTCAGGAAGAGCCGGAACCTCTTTTGTGTTAACAACACCAATTCATGTTTTTCTTTCCGGTTCGCGAGCCTCTTCGTATGTTGGGTAACCGCAAAGACGGTGGCCCCCCTCCTGTTTATCGTGTTTATCAATCAAGTAAATTTTGGGCCTTGAAGAGGTGGAACCCCTCTCTCCATGTGTATATGTTTACTAACTCTGTCAAACACTATCAAGGTCCATAGCCCCGCACCGTGAATTGTTGATTGATGGCACTGGTGACCGCGTAACTTCCTTATAATTTAAAACTAATAAATATCAATATTCCCATGTTAACTGTTATTCAACAGTACTGTTTATATATTTTATAATGTGACCCAGGGGTCTCAATTTCAGCCTTTTATTTTAATTGCGGAATAATGCAGATTTTAAAAAATAATTATCAGACAATTTTTTATTTTATTTTTTTATTGCGGAAAACTAGGATCCCTGGCAATCTGTAACGAACTAGTTAACGCCCTCTAGTGTGCAGAAGATGCAGGACTGGTTAACTGAACTGACTTTGTGATAAAAATGAAGAGTACCACACCATATTTGGACATTTTTATAGCTGGTTTTGGCTACCATTGTACAGTAATACAAATGTAAGCTGCAGGGGGTGTACATAAGTCAGAAAAACTGCCATGACACTGTCAATAGGGTTTGTTCTTGGGTATTGAAGGTTAAGGTTAATGATACATTTTGCACACAGGGCATTTATAAAATGATTTCTGAGGTTAGTGAATCAATGCATCTTCCATGACATGACATGACATATTGTACAAAAAATATATGTATTATTTGTATTGTGACACAAGACTAAAAGCATAGCATAATGGTTCTTGAATGAAGCAAAGTTGGTATGAATACACACTGCCCCTATCTTATTTAATTTTTGTCTTAACAAAATATATGATCATTTGAAACTATTATGCATCATACAAGTAGCCCATTAAGACCATCACATGTATCGTGATACAGATCATATTCAGATACAGATGTGTATTTATATGTCCAACCCATTTACTGTAAACATGCATATGCAGGGTGCACATTTTCTTTACGTTGTTTTTATTCTGCGGAAGAGGGCGGTGCTGTATAATGATGGGCTCATAAATGAATGACCAGCTTCTGTGTAAACAAACAAACCAATAAATCAATCATATACAGGAATCATGTTTAAAAAATACAGTTGATAACATTTCACCAAATGTTATATGAAGTTCTGAACCATCCTTCAAGCAAACGTGTTTTTAAACCCCCCCCCCCCCCACAAGAACATTAAATAACTGTATTAGCAATAACTTAAAAAGGTACATTAAGTTTACCAGAAGTTCTTGGATAAGAGTGAACATAGCTGAGTACATTTCAAGCACTGTTTGTTTTAATATCTGTCCCTGTACAATACATAATCACAGTTGGATGTATTTTTGTTAATCTATTCTTAACCTGCAACACACTACCTTGTCATATTTGGAGATGATTTCAGCTCGTTCTTGTGCTATCAACGCCTCAATGTCTTTCTTCATGTCAGTATCTGCAAAACAAGCACAAAATGAACCTGTTAGAACCGGGTGACCAGACGTCCCAATAAAATCAGGATCGTCCCGATATTAGGGGCTTTGTCCCGCGTCCCGATCGAGGTACTGTCGGGACGCCATTTGTCCCGATTTTTAGTAACCGTTGAAATACCAGGCATAACATGTGAATATTTTATTTTCTCATTAGGAAATTTTGTATAGTGGCTGCTGTACTGTTTCACGGTGCAACAGCATACTCTACTGGTTTAGGGCGTGTTGTTTGAGTGAGTTGTTTGCATTGCATCTATGTGGCTATCCAATCATGTTAACCTGCAATCATAAAATGCGGTATGCGTCATGTGGCGAAGTGTCATGGTGGCTGGTGTTGTTTACGAGCCTGTCACTAAATAGCAAAAAAGTGGGAGAAAAAAAAAAACAAAAAACTGGATTCAATCATATAACTGTTACAAAGGCATTTTATAAAAAAAAGAGCGGGGCATTACACGACGGCGAGTTGGATATGAAGCATCACGCCGTTTGGATACAACTATTATTATTATTATTATTATTATTATTATTATTTATTATTATTATTATTATTATTGTGACTGTGAATTGAAGCTTGCACGAGTAAATCGAAGATCAAAATGAAAAATGAATTTCAGCATGCGCTGCAAGGAGTTCTACAGTTATGTCTCGGCAAAAATGTAATGGCAAGTCATCCAGTTAGGATTAGGATTACTAATCCTAACTAATCCTAATAAGATTTCACTAACATTTCGCGGACTTGTTTAAACATTAAATACACCTAGATAATATTTCATAGCACTAAAAAGCCTAAAAAACGTGGTGCATTCTTCCTTACTAAAACGGAGTGCTGTCATTTGTTAAAGGGCAAACATGCACCATCTACCAAGAGTTTCTGCCGACATTCTCTGGTATGGATTTGCCCATACATTGAGACTGCACATCTGCATCCAATGAATTGGTTGGAAGTGTAAGGCAAAGCTTTGCCAAGTTATACAGATGTGGAAATCAATTAGATTAGAAACAGTCCCAAAACTCGACTACCCAAAGGTATCTTACATTCTTCAACAAAGTCCATATATGCAGCACGTTCGTTATCACGTTATTTGTCCCATCCAGGAATTTATTTTATCAGTACCGGGTCAAAGAAAATGTGCCTATTCGGGTTTAAAATTCGGGTTTAACTGCGTTTAAAAAGTAAACAGCAGGGTGTTTTAAGCGAGGTAGCTGTGCTTGATTGTACCCGTAGTGCTGATTTAACTTGGGTAAAACCAGCACAGGAATAAGTACTTTCCAGTCTGTTTTCTGAAAGCTGTTTGTTTTACGTTCTGTTCAGCAGCCTCTGTGCAGCCTTTTGTTAAATGTTTTATTCTGAAGCAGCGATCGATTGTATTTTCTTGAAGTCACATTACAAGATGTGCTTGTTTTGCTTTGTTGTCCATTTCTGGTATTTTACAACTAAAGCTGAAAACTTGATGATTTTAACAACCAAAATCGAAACAATGCAGCACTGACTGTACCACCTGCTACGTACAGTACAGCAGGTCAATTAAAAAAAAACAGTTCAGACGCAATGATAGGGCTGATTAAAACACCGTTGTCATCTGAACAGTAAATAAGAAAGTTAACTACGTTATATATATATATATATATATATATATATATATATATATATATATATATATATATATATATATATATATATACACACACACACACACACACACACACACACACACACACGTTTTTGTTTTTGCCAAAGTACAATGCACACAGGAAGGCGAAGGAATAAAAAAAGCAGAAGATACGTAGTTTGCGTCATTTGCGTTGTGCAGTAGTTCATTTTAAACAAGGTTTCTATCCTCCCCGCTCCAACTGAAAGTGTCCTGATTTTTCACTCCTGCTATCTGGTCACCCTAGAACCTGCATAAAAGCAGATCTTTTTCAGAGGTGACTTATCATTGGCTTTAAAAACACTGAACTCTCAGTGTTTTGCTGGGGCAATGTTCTAATAGTATTTGTGCAACGTGTACAGAGCTTTGAGATGGTTCCACACAAAAAACTCTTTTAAAGTTGTATTGTTATTAAATTATAAAAATGTAAAACTTTTTTTTTTTTTTTTTTTAATTAACCTAAATTATTGTCTGTTTATTTTATTTTTCAATTTAGCATGAATAAAGGAAAATGTAATCTGGTGGACATGTATTAAAAACACAATTTTAAATAACAAGCCCAAAAAGTTGTGACATATAGACTGTGTTACAGGGAGGACCCTGTCTCTGGTTCACCTGCGCTGCTGCTTTGGTAAAAAGGTAGGCTTGCCCAAAGCTGACTTGATTGGGAGGTCCTGATTGGCTGGCGGGGGGCGTGCCCAGGGAGCTTACACCTGTTTAAGAGGACAGCAGTGCCAACGTTCAAGGCTACCGCAGCACCATGGCTACACCGATGGGTCCTGAGAGAAAGCCTCTGTGTGACTAATTGATGGTCAAGCCACATGGTATACAAGGGGAGCCAAATCCTTTGTTTGAGAGAAGAGGGTTCACTGAAGGTGAATGCCCAGCCTTGAAAGTAAGGATTTGTTTTGTTTATACTTTTTATTTTTGCCCCTTGTTCTTGTGTTTATTTTTAAAATATGTGCAACAGAGCTTTAACTGCAGCTTCCTGACTCTGAGTCTCTTTCCTGATGCATCCTTTCACAGCCTATATTTCCGACCTACAACGAAACGCATTATGGAAGTTCTAGTACAGTTTGCATTGGATGCCGACAGTTTCTTCGGATACAAACAGCAAAATGCTCCAACGCATTAATGTAAGTGCACAATGTAGCATATGGGTTCTACTTATATTCTATTAATGTCTAGTATTTATTTATTTTTTTTAAGTATTACTGTGTAGGACCCCATGTTACTTTTATTTTAAAATGTGAACTGATTAATCAACTAATGCCCATAAATTTACTGCGGAGATGGCATCCCATGCATACAGACAGGGATGCTGGCAGTGTGTGTTAGACATTACCTTTTTTATATTTTTTATTTGGGGTTCAAGGGTCTGTTTCATTTTAGCTGAAGGTTCATTATAATGAAGGCTGTTATAGCGAGGGTGTGTTGTATAGGAAATTAAAAAGGATAAATAAAACACAAAATTATAAAAATAAGCAAATATAATAGATAAAAACAATTACATTTGCAAGTCAGGTTAAAAAGGCTAAACTGTAAAAGACAGTATTAATCTTGACTTAAAAATATTGACTGAAGCAGCATCTCTCATAGAGAACAGCAACGAGTTCCACAATCTGGGGGCATTGTAACTAAATGCACTTTCTCCTCTCCTTTTCAATTTTACCTTTGGGAGGCACAAAAGACCAGCCACAGTTGATCTTAAAATGCGCAGCGGTTTACAGGGGACAAAATCTCTTAGGTAATCCGGTGCCAAGCCTTAAGTGCTTTATATGTCAACAGCAAGATTTAATAAGGCATATAAACTGAGAGTTTACTAAAGTACAGCAGTACGAGTGTTTATGTTAAAACTTTTACTGTTTAAATGTATGTAGGCAAACTATAAGTTGCCAAAATGAGCAGATATGAAAGGAAGGATGGGCTTCCTCTTGTTTGGAAATGGTCTTATGAAAACTACACTGGACCCTACACCAATTTGAACATTGTTTTGCAGGTTAAACAAATGTATCTGTAACATTTACTGGAACTTGGCCATTTGTCTGAAGCTCAGGCTGTCATTTCATATTAACACTTTCTTGTGGTGTTCTGTGCCTCACACTTCGGTATGAATAACATTTACACAGTAACTTGAACTTTTTTGCTTTTGGGTGGCCGTTCACAGCTTTTATTTCACTACATGACAACACCATAAATGTTACAATCGTCCCTTTCATCATTACTGTTATGCAGTTTCATGGTATTCAAAGTTACCTTACAGGGAGAGTATTTCTGACAATCAGCAGCCTTTTCAGTGTCTCATAGCTGCACCGTTAGAATGGAACCGATACAATACTAAGGGTGAGAGATCATGTCTGTGAGGTGTCGAGTGTGCTTTCCGAGTATGTGTGTCTAATTCAGATCAACCACTGAAAGGTGAAGGGTGAGTTACGTTGCTGAAACCACAGGACTAAAATGAGCAAGCTATGCTAATGATTCTGCTTTTTAACAAGGATTAACTCCAAAGAGAACCCTAATGCTATTCCCATGCTCTGAATACAATTAATGAACTGCCCAATATACCAAACCTTGCTTTAAGGCCACCCAAAAGATCTCCTTCAAGGCCACCATAAGGAGTCAATTTAAGACACTTTTAAATGGCCTCTAATGAAACCAAAATGTTGTAAAACTACCAAACTAAGTGAAAACAGGGATTCAACAAGAACTGCACATTTGATTAGTTTAAATAACACTGTGTAACAATTATTTTTTTATTTTTTTTGTTCCTGGGTAGTAAGTGTTATTTCCTAATTGCTTATGCCTCAAAAGTATAGAAAATGGCTATTATTCCCCACAAACTTTGCTTTTGTGACCAGGACAGTGATATTTTGAAATTTACCTATTTCCAATGAGAAAACGGGCGCTTTTGTGTCTTTTCGTTCACATAAAGTCAGAAAAAAACAACATATGAATCGAAATTAACATGTATTTATACTAAAGTAATACAAAAATGACTACAAAAGATTTAGAAGTGAGTAGTTTTGAGATTTACAATTGTACTGTATTTACAGTACAATCGTAAATCTCGAAAAACTACTCACTTCTAAATCTTTTGTAGTCATTTTTGTATTACTTTAGTATAAATACATGTTAATTTCGATTCATATGTTGTTTTTTTCTGACTTTATGTGAACGAAAAGACACAAAAGCGCCCGTTTTCTCATTGGAAATAGGTAAATTTCAAAATATCACTGTCCTGGTCACAAAAGCAAAGTTTGTGGGGAATAATAGCCATTTTCTATACTTTTGAGGCATAAGCAATTAGGAAATAACACTTACTACCCAGGAACAAAAATTGTGTTACATAGTGTAATTAGTAAAGACTAAACTTTTCACTGGAGAAGTGTATATATATATATCCTTTTAAGCTGGTCTTGAGATGTTGTAGGTAGCTCATCCAAAGTTCTAACACTCAAAATAAGTAAAAATCTCCGAAAATATTTGGATAATTGGATTTATTTTATTAATCTAAACAGCAGTAATCCCACTACCAGAATCAAAGGGTGATACTGGATTGTACCCTGCCGCTGGATCTTCAGGTAAACCAGTTTTGTGGAAACACATTTCTACTGTAAGTTTCTTTTTTAAAACCCTCTTGCCTTTGTGAGTATAAAGAACATGTTCACATAAAACACTGACATACAAGCTAAAGCTTTTGTTTGTTTGCATACCATGCTACAGTATTTTATAATTTCCATTGAAAATTCAGCAGTGAACTGCTTTACCCTCAAAGACAGCAGAATAGGCAAGCAGCTATTACCCTTAGTTTCATCAAAGGAACAAAAAGTACACATTTTTACAACCTGGCAAAAAAAAAAACAATACTAAAACAGTGTCTAAGCAGTTTTTTCCTATCATCATACTATTACCATGTCAAATACATCACCATTAATATGAGGGAAAGGGCAGAGCTATTTAGATCAATAAATGGTTATTTATTGACAGCGTTATGGCAAGAGTTTGTTTGTCCAGACCCTGTAGAAAATTGCAATGAACATATAAATTCATGCAAAAGAAGAAGTTATTAAATTTGCAAAAAGGCATGGTGGTATACCTTAAGGCTGCAAAGAAGGGTACATTTTGACCTTGGAAGGTTCGGAACACATTACCAAAGGAAGGATCAAACCTTCGACGGACTTATTTGCATAATTTACTGGTGATGTCACCATAGCTACTTGTTTATATTTGATTGAAAATCCTATTATTTTACAATTAATCCATATAAAAGGAATAAATAATTCACATGTAGTTTAAAAATACATTATATACAAAAGTAATCATGTTTTTATAATTTATATAAAAAATAAAAATACATGTTTATTTACACGTAACTGATGCTGCTTGCAACACACACATACACACACACACGGTCAAAAGTTTTAGAACACCCCCATTTTTCCAGTTTTTATTGAAATTTAAGCAGTTCAAGTACAGTGAATAACCTGAAATGGTACAAAAGTAAGTGATAAACTGCCAGAGGTTAAAAAAAAAGTTTAGGTTACCAAAAACTGAAAACATAATGTACATTTCAGAGTTATACAAAAAGGCCTTTTTCAGCGAACAAGTAATGGGTTAACAACTTACAGCTGTTCTGCAGCAATGGAAGTAAATTAAGCCTTGAAAGTTGATACTAACAATTCCTACAAGTGTCCCAACTTTTGTTGACTACTTACAAACCCTCTGTCTGTATAAAAAAAGTGTTGGAACAGACTGTGTTATTACACCCTCTTAAGCATTATTTAGACAGTACTGTACTGCAGGAAGTAGTATATTGCTATCATAATGGCGAGAAAAATGCAATTAACAAAGGCAGACAGACAGACCATTACAACCCTTAAAAGTGTAGGTCTTTCCTTTAGAGAAATTGCAAAGAAAGCCAAGGTGTCAGTGAGTACAGTTTCCTACACCATCAAAAGGCACTTGGAAACTGGAGGAAAGACAGGAAGAGGTCTGGCAGACCCAAAGCCACAACAGAATCAGAAGACAAGTTTCTGAGAGTCAACAGCTTGTGTGATAGGCAGCTCACAGTACAACAGCTTCAAGCACAGCTTAATACTGGTCGAAGTAAGCAAGTCTCAGTTTCAACTGTGAAGAGAAGACTTTGAGCTGCAGGTTTGACAGGTTGAGTGGCAGTAAGAAAGCCATTCCTAAGATGGCAAAATAAGAAAAAGAGGCTTGCTTGGGCCATGAAGCACCGCCAGTGGACTACTGAAGACTGGAAGGTCTTATGGACCGATGAATCAAAATTTGAAATCTTCGGTTCATCACGCAGGGTTTTTGTACGCCGTCAAGTAGGCGAAAGGATGGTTCCTCGGTGCGTGACACCAACTGTCAAACATGAAGGTGGAAGCGTGATGGTCTGGGGCTCTTTTGCTGGATCCAGAGTCGGCGACTTGCACAGAGTGAGTGGCACCCTGAACCAAAACAGCTACCACAGCACTTTGCAGCGCCATGCAATACCCTCTGGTATACACCTAGTTGGTCAGGGGTTCATCCTACAGCAAGATAATGACCCAAAACATACCTCCAGGCTATGTCAGAACTACCTACAAGAAAACAACAAGACGGTAGGCTTGGCCAGTACTGTCTCCAGACTTAAACCCCATCGAGCTGGTTTGGGATGAACTGGACAGAAGGGTGAAAGCAAAGCAACCTACAAGTGCAACACATTTGTGGGAACTTCTTCAACAGTGTTGGAAAGAACTTTCCGAACAATATTTGATTTCCATTGTAGAAAGAATGCCACTAGTGTGTTCGGCTGTTATATCTGCAAAAGGTGGCTACTTTGAGGAGTCAAAAATTTAACTGGTAGTAGGGCACCTTTTGGTTTAAAAATATTTACTTTTTATCAGTTAGTTTTATTATAATAAGTGTTTGTTTGTTTTGGGTGTTTGTTTGGGGGGTGGCTATTTTGATTTTCCTTTTTGTTTGTGTTTGATTTCTTTCATTGAATTTTATCTTTGTTTTATCAATTTTATTTTCAGTGCTTTTTAATTTTAAAATAAAAAACACTTTGTTTAGTTTCTTTTAAAATTATTTTTAGTTTTAAAACTGTTTTTGGTTTAGTTTTAAAAAATCCCCTGCTCTTGCCTTGTGCAGAGTGGGGGAAGGGCAGGCACATTGCACTGCTTTTTCTTATTCTTTTTTTGTTGAAGGTTGTTAATTAATTTAAGAAAACCTTTGACTGGATTGATTTAATTCATTGTTCTTCTTTCATTTTATTTCGTTTTATTCCCGGGGGGGGGGGGGATAAAATGTAAATAAAATAAATAATAAAAAAAAAAAAAAAAAAAACACTACTACTACTACTACTAATAATAATATGACCTTACACTTGTCAAGTGACCTCAGAGATTGGTTATGGCTCCATGATACGAGTCGCTTGCACAGTTTGCATTTATTTATTTATTTATTTATTTATTTTTGGTAGTCTAGACATTTAACAAAAAAATCCCAAACAGCAGAGGGTTTTTTTTTTAATACAGACTCCACTATAAAATGCTTTGGTGTCGAGAAATCAAAGGTTTGACTCTGGATACACGAGCTGGAGGGGGGAGGGGCAGATGGTGCTCAGTTTTTTTAATTAACATTATTAGTGTTACCATATATTTTGTATTTTTCAAACATATTCTACCATACCACTCCTCTTACACACAATGTCTTGTACACAAGGTATTCAGTACATATTTTACTGAAGCACTGCAACCCCCCCCCCCCCCCCCCCAGTGCTTTGGCATACTATATCCTGCTCCATACACTGCAGCGGCACCATGTAGATTTGGCAGTGGATAGAAATACAGAAATAAAAAAGATCGAATTTTACCTGTGAATGACATTTAATGTGTAATTTATACTATTCACACATTGTCAAACAGTGTCAAACAGAGCTACAAAAATAGGCTGAAGGAACCACACTCTAACTCAAAAAGGTAACAGATTTCCAGGAAATAAATGAGGACCTGAAGAGTTAAAATGGTTAGAATGCAAATGGATATGAATTCAGGCAAACAAAATGTATTACCGTAGTTATGAAAAAACACTTACGAAAATAGAAATGTCTAAAACATAAATGCCAGACATTCAATAGATTGCAAAATGAATGCTTAGTTTCTGAAATAATTCATATTTTAAAAATTGTACTCCCATTTAGACAGTCCTTTACATTCGCAGTGTATTAATTTGTGTTCCCAGTAAAGTTGTCTGTGTTTTTGTGTTACTGTTGCTTTAAACCTCCCTCTCCTCTCATGTGAAACAGAAACATTAGACCCCAGGGAACAGACTGCCTGGAAGATTTAACATTTGCCAAGCTGGAGCTGCACCCAGTGGTTAGCTTCCCTGATACAGCTGTTCTGCATCTACTGAAATAGATTCAACTTGGTGGAACTTTCTGAGAGACACATGATAATCTAGACTAAATAAATCCACCTCCCATCTCCAGCACTTCATTTGAAATACTGTATGAAAGTGTTTCTTTATTAAAAAGCCAGTGCTAAGTTTATAAACCGTACAAGCAATTTAATAAATTCAATACTGCCAGCTCAGACTTTAATGCCGTATTTGAGAACTGGACTAGAGATCACCTCAGGGGGTAGTCTCGAGATCAGTTCTAAAGTAGATTGCATCAGGTAGTGCGGTTTGTCAGAAGTGTGGACGCTATAATACCAAACTACATTTTTGGTATATCCTCCAATACCCCAAAATGCTTTCTGATATGTTTCGCGAAATACTCAGCATTTGCTATCAGTGTACACTCCGCACTGTGTATTTATTCTCATGCTTAAAAAAAAGAAACAAAAAACAAACAAAAAAGCTGTCAGGACATCTCTGTTAAACTGAGCAATGTTAAATTAGGTGACTGCAAAAATGAAAAATGAAATTTACGTCATTTGTCAGCTCTGTTTGAAATAAAATTAAGTTGACCACAATTAAGCTCAAGCAAGATATAAAGATAAAAGCTAAGATTGTTTAGTAATTAACAGCTTTTTCTGAGTTTCATTATGAAACAGAATCAGCTCAATTTGTTTAAAGGGACGTCACCTGATTAAAAATAAAATCTGAAAGCCTTATTTGTGACTGTGTATTCACATTTTCTTTTTCGCAAAATATGGAACCTCTTATAATATGGGGCATAACACATTGTTTTTCAATTAAATACAGTGCACAGTGGGACACTATCACAGTAATTCCCACTGTTCACTGTGTGGCTAGCAACTGTAACCAAACCAATTTTAATACTGTGTGTACACATTAAGCCAAACTAAACATGAAATGGTACTTCAGTGTGGACGCTTTAAATTGGATTAATTAGAATGGTTTCAAGTACAGTTCTCGAGATAGTGTGGACAAGGCCTAAAGATCACAGATGAAATGCATCACAGTATCTAAAACTGTTTAATGATTAACTTTTACATTACCGTAGCTTGTCTCGTTTGCTTTGTATCTGCTGCATTTTCCTCATGTGAAATTGGAGGAAGCGCTGTGCAACTGCACAATAAAGACAGACTGATTTGAAATGCGTGAAAGAAATAAAAAACACAGGCTTTGACAGAAAAACAAGTACAATGTAACACTGAAGAGATGGGCTTTGTATCAGAAAACTGGTGACGGAGTTGGAAATCGCGTGTGATGGTTAAGTGCATTAATTTGTTACAGGGTCATTCTGTGTCAAATCAACCAAAATCCAGGAAAATCCCTGCTCAGGATTTTGATTTTGCTTATATTTTTTGTAGTGGAAGATACAGGTCAGGTATGAAACCAGGCCAAATATTTATGCTCAATGATGAAGATTTGCTCAAATACACCCCCTTTTGTGTGTGTGTGTGTGTGTATGGGGGGGGGGGGGGGGGGGGGGGGGTTTGTCTTGCAAATGGTTATAGGTTAGCATTTGAAGGACTTTTGGTGAAATAATTGACTTAGTAATCTCCTTCATAGTTTAACTTTAACTCAGTTGACAGCAAGTCACAATCATGAATGTGTGTAGTGGTGCAAGAAGTGTGGGTTTTCTAGCACAGGTGATTTAAAATGTGTATTTGTATTTAGGCATGGGAATTGCACCTTCCCTTCATGAGAAGATTAAAAGTGGGTATTTGTATGGGGGCACAGGGGGTGCACAATTAGTTCACATGCAGCCTGTGCCGAGATTTAATTGAATGAATGACTGAATTGAAACATTGAAACATTTTTAAAACCAAATTAAAATCTCCTGCTCTCTGCTGACACAACCGTTGGGCTTTTAAACGGTCGGGTTCGGTATACAATTCTATTGTGCTCGCCGTGGACGGGAAGGACTGCAGCACTGCACAAACTGACATGGAAGTCGTTTTGTCCACATATCATCTAATGCTGGTTTACAATCTGGGGAAATTATGCCAGTGACCAGCATCGGTGTGAAAACAGCCTCAAATTATTTGTCAGCGTCTCTTGAAGACTGCAAAGCCTGAATAGGATAATTTTTTACAAAAAATAAAAATAATAAAAAAAAAACCCTCAGAAGCCCCTCCCTCGAGTGCCAATGCAGTGCAGTGTTTGGCTGTTCCTTGAATCCTCCCTCAGAAGTGGGAAATCAGTCTGCTTTCAATTCACAAATGTCATTTAACCTCGAAAAATGTTAAATAAATGGCAATGTTCAATCTAATGTTTATGGCAAATAAAAAAAAAAAAAAGGAAATAATATGTTACAATCAGTCTTCAGGGACTATTTTTTCTCTGTGGAAGGATACATAATATATATTTTTTTTTTCCTTAAAAAAGCTAGTTTGTGTAATTATTTTCTTTTGCTATTTTATAAGTCAAATAACCCACTCCAGGGTGTGTGGCAAGACAATTCTTACTGCACTTGCTGGGTGGTTGAAGGCACTCCACAATGCCTCACAACGCACCCAGGGCGTGCAGTAAGAATTGTCTTACCGCACACCCTGTCGTGGGTTATTTCTTACGTGTGTTAGTTTTAGACTAGCACTATACTTGTTTTGTTCCATGTCTGTTTGTTTTGGCCACTGTTATATATTAATAAAACGCACAAGCCGTGCTTTCATACCCTGCAGTACTGTCTGAGTGTGCTACTTCATACGGGTCTGGCAGCCTGGTCACAGTAACCTTAACTTACCTCAGTCAATAGGCTTTTGGGGGCATTGGGTTTTCTTCTGTCATGACTGCTCAAAGATATGTATTGCACTGTAACACTAATAAAAAGCTTTGTTTCAGATCACCCAAACACCCACATTTCTTTAGACAGTATGGAAATTACAAAAGACAGGTAATTTATTTTATTTCTTGCACAACAGTTAAGCAAAACAATGTGGCATTTCCACTTGAATATAAAGAGTGTCACTTATAAGGCAGTTCGTCTTTAAACTGAAATGCAAACACACATGCTTGTAAATGCCTGCTCAATAGCTAGAGGGAGATTGCACTTGCTAGACAAAATATCAAACACGTCTTCACAAATAATATCTTATCTATACTTATCTATACTTTTAAACATCCTAAGGATATACTGTACAGTACTACATTATGATGTAGTACTGGGATACATATATGATATTCAAACAAACATTATTTGGAATGTATTCGGTAGCAAAGATTACCATTTTGTATTCATTCATAAAAAATAATGTATACATGGTTGTAAAGATGCAATGCATAACTGTCTGAAATAAATGACACACATTCTACTGTACAGAAGAGTGTTTCTCTCCTTTCTTTAATAGCTCATTTGAAAGGGTGGCAGGTTTACTTTACTCCTGTAATATTGTACAAATTATAGTTTTGTTTTTCAGCTAATTCAAAGTAAAGGATATTTATTTGACAAAATATTCAAACATCAATAGCCCATGTTTGCCCAGAACTATGATGATCTGGGGCTTGATTTTGTCTTTAATTATTTTTATTTTAGGTTTTTTTTTTTTTTTTTTTTTTAGCAAGAAACAACAAATTCACCCTGCTCAAGAGGACTTACCCTTAGGTAACCCACTCTGACCTAGACATACCTCGTTCATTGTTTTGTTATGTGTTCTCCTGTAGCTGTGCGGTCTCGCTGTCTTGTACCTCACTGAAGCTCAACAGAAAGGATGCCCCTATTTTACACGTTTCTCAGCTGCTCCCAGCCCATATTTACCTTCATGGACTGGTGCAACTTTAAGCTTCAGGGAGATTAATTACTGAAACACAAGCAGGAACTTTGCCTGTAAGATTATAGGGCTTTTCATGTAACAAACTGAATCCTATTTAAAGAATACAGACAGACAGAAGAAAGCTGATCCATTTAACAGGCTGGTCTTAGTTTCTCTATAGCCAAATCTCTGGACGTACTTCAATGGCTAAATGAACGACTTGGAAATGATCCAAAAGACTGGAAATAAATACATGACCCCGCCCATGCATTCCTATTGGACATACTAGGAGATGGGCTGTCAAATTACAAAACAGGTCTTGTCTGGTTACCACCCTGACCTCTGGCAACTCCGCTGTAAAATAAAGGTTGGATTTGTTAAATATACAGATAAATAATATTCCAACATTAGTTATTGAACATCTCTATATATCCAACAGTTGTACTGTTATCATTATTATTATTAGTAGTAATTGTACAGTTGTTGTCTTAGTATTGATTAAACTGATATTTTTAAAAAATATATTTTATTGTTATACACTGATATATACAACTTACTGCAATTTCAATTGTGTTTCTTTACAAATTCCTATTTTGAGCCTTTTTATTTATTAACTAAATAATTTTAAAGTGCAACATTATTATTATTATTATTATTATTATTATTATTATTATTATATTATTATTATTATTATTATTATTATTACGTTGTTGTTGTTGAGCACTACATAATCGCCATCTTTATTATTATTATTATTATTATTATTATTATAATCTGTGTTACGTGCAGGTCACCACTTTCCTTGTATTATTATTTACTTTTATTTAGTTTTTCCTTTTAAAACAATCCGGTGAACCTGACAGACGGCTCATAATCTTCATAACTATGTATGAGCTTGCAATGTTGGGATGTGTCACACAGAATAAAAACGTGTTGCTGGCTTTGTTTTACAACGTACAGAATAGTAGGACCTTGATAATATTTTTGTTTGTTTGGTGAATCTCTACAAAACTTTGCTTTATGCTTATGTAAATAACTTTTTGTCACGGATTTGTGCCACAGAACAAATTTAGCGAACAAAACGTTATTTATGATACAAAAAAACCCCAAACAAGCAAAAAAAAAAAAAAAAAAGCTATGGCTTAAAATGAGGTCACATGTTCAAGTTGTGTGCAATCACAACCTTTTTTGTGTCATTTTTAAAAGCCAGCAAAAGTGCACATGTTTCATTTAAATGCTGGATATGTAGAATGCATGTATGCTATAAACCTATTTTTATACAGCTTGCATAATCGGAAAGAGAATGTCTCGTGCTGTTAAATGCACCACCTGCTAGCCAGGCATTGTCTTTCTTCTGGATGTCTTTGTAGTCGTTCAATTTGCAATTATGTAATAATGGATACTGCTGCACCTCATAATACTACAATAATAACATCTTTATTTTTATAGCGCCTTTCACAGTGGACCACCATCACAAAGCGCATTACAGAGGTAAGCTGTGAACTGTGCATTAGGCTATATGTCTGCCACGTGGATGCATGCATTCGCTGCTCAGTGACAGGCAGGAGATCGAGATGGAGGTTAAAGTTGATACACCCCACAGGTGAACAGGATTTATTTACATGTCAACACACTGAACAGCTCACGTGACACTACCAGCAATGGCATCACACGGAGCACATGCAACACAGTGTACGAAAACTTTGGTAGGATCAACAATATCTGAACAAATCTTCTCTGTTTAATAATAAACAAACGTTGCTGAAGAGGTTGATCATGGCGGATAAACGGCTAGGGCGGATATGCGAAGGATTATTGTAACACCTTATTTAATAGGTCACTTAACATGGTACGATTTATTTTAAAAGTGTTTTTTTTTTTTTTTTTTCTGCAATATGCTACAGATTATATTTTTATATTGTTTAATTTTTAAATATTCCAACACGAAAAACCCATGTTCGTCATAGCAATAATATTACTAAAACCATTAGGGTTACATCACCTATAACACTGCTGACAAAAAATACATTATACACATTGTTGCCATACTAGACTGTTGCTTTTTGAAGAGTGCTGCCAGTTGTCATGCTTTTCAGACGAGTCAGATTGGGTTAGTTTCCTGTACAATTACACAAACCATGCTATACGATCTGGTCTTTTGAAAAAGGCAAGGTTTTAACTAATGAACAATGGAACAGCTCAAAAAACAAACAGTAAAAGCACTAAAGCATATGAATTGGAGTGGGTAAACACTGCTGGCATCAGAGAGTTTAATTAATCAAATCCGACAGTTCTGATCACAGCAATGTGACATGAAGCTGCAGAACCCAGATACTCTCCTGAGGTTTTTTATTTGCTTTGGTTGTTCATTAAAGCTAAAACATACATCTGTAAATTAAAATTAACAAATAAAAGAATAATCTTTATGTACTGTAGTTATTCCAAGAATAAGGATGGTGGAAAGATTATAGCCCCTGAAAAACCTGAGTGTGTACTTTGCGGCTATTTTCATGAGTAAAATAATTTGTGTTCTATTTGGACTACAGAGCTTTCCAATACCTTTCAAGTATTTGTACTCTCAAGCTGTATTATTCCATTATCCCCAGGTCATGAGATTACCCTCTCATGGTTGACCCACAAACCCTTCCCCTTCTTTGGTGTGACATGGTGCTGACACCTGAGTTTGAAGGTCAAAGACGGCGATGCTCATCTCATATCCTTGGGCTGATGGGATTTGCAATATGTTTTTAATGTTGGTCAAGGCTGCCTTTTTAGCCAAAATAAGGTGAACTCAGGAACTGATGCTCTCGAAGGAAAAACAAAACAAGAATTCTGCAGATTCTAAATACAATTAACATGTACGACTTTTTGTGTATTTAGATTTTACAGGGAATGACTGTTCAAGTTTAATATTTCAGAAGTCTACTATGCACTCCCAAGGTCCAGCTCTTGCCTTTCCATTGAATTCAATCGGCTGAGATGCCATTACAGCAGCACACACAAGGAAATGAATAAATGTAAACTTCCTTAGTTATTACTTAATAATAGGGCTGTGTACCTTTAGCTTGACGACGATACGACATGTAACTCGATATATGGGCTGCGATACGACACATTTCACGATACCTATTACAATAAAACTAATGAAGCACAAACAATTGCTTATTAGTTTCTATTAATGCTAACTGCAAAAACTTGTGATCCTGAATAATTATAATGTTAATGAAACATTTATTATTCAATCTCATTAACGGTGTTCCTGAAACAAGTGTAAATAACCATGTTTACAACTCAGAGCAAACATACTACACATTCTTCAATAAAGAAATCCGTCTATACCAAACAACACATTGACAATTAAGCATCAAAACAAATAAGAGGCATTACCTTTTTTAAACCACAAAGCAAGTTTCTTTTTTTGTGTATACATGAAATGCCTACAGCCCTGAAATTTCCAACATTCCTTTATATATATATATATATATATATATATATATATATATATATATATATATATATATATATATATATATATATATATATATATAAAAAAAAAAACACTATTGTGTGGGAAACAATGCTCCTTGTTTAAAACCCATTTCTTTATGCAATATGGCATTGCGGTCTGCTTTGCAAACGGCAAGAACACCTACAGCACAGGTGCCCAGCTCTGGTCCTAGAGGGCCGTAGCCTAGCAGGTTTTATAGGTCTCTGTAAATCAGTACAGTCTACATTGTTACTGTTGCATCTTCTCAAGTGCACGGAAAGATTAGTTGAATTTATTTCCAGTGCACTTAACTTCTGTTCGGCACATCTTGCAAATCACGTTTGACTTATCAAGCTCGTTTCCCTTTTCGTTTAGAAAAAAAAACAAAATGCTTCAACACTGTGGATTTAAACTTAGTGGGATCATTTTGTACAGGTTTAGGTTTAGGTTTGGGTTTATTCTCTTCGGTCTGCTGTTCTTTTGCACCACTTTATTTTTCAGTAAACAATGTTGCATTATCACCGTGTTTACTTAATGGGTTGCAGTGCATTTGTATCGGTATGAATGATTCCTTATCGACTGAACCGAACCTAGAGAGTCTGGAGTGATATATAGTTCATACCGGTGCAGCGTTACACCACTACTTAATAGTATTTGTGGAATTTTAAATACTCTGCAATAACAGTAATTAAGTGTTGTGGTTTGAAAGAAAAAATTATAAATAATGTAAACTACAATCACTTTACTCTTAATAGCAGCCCTGTGTGTATATGCAATGTCATATTACATTGTGGAGAGTGAGAACCTTTGAATATGACATGTAATTATTATACCACAAGTAATGCTTGATAGCCTATTAGCTGCAGTAGCACGTCATAAAACACGCACTAGCTCATCATGAGCATTGTTTTAATGTTATTCATTTTATCTTGACACCAGGGCTTGAATTTCATTATGAAGCCAATGGGAGAGATTCCAACATTAAGCTAATTCGACGCAGAAAGGGTGTACCCAACAAAAACCGGTTTTTCTTTTTTCCGTACACATTCATATTTTATATATATATATATATATATATATATATATATATATATTACTGCATCATCATTCACACTGGTGTTGCTTTAAAATAAGCTGCTTTCAGGAGACCTAACAGCTGTTCATCACTGAGACAGAGCACGCTCCATTGCTTTTGCCATTGCCTAACGTGAAGTTTTTGCATGCAGCTGAAGAAAAAGGTGCTTTTCTTTTTAACCAGCACCCTATTCCTTTTTCTTAACTATTTACACTCAGTCCTATTTCCACCTGTTTTTCACTGTTTTCATTTATGTATGTTTAACTACTGGACAGTTTGTACTGCATGCATGTAACATTTCAAATGAAAGGCCACAACATTTCATTTCATATAATGTAAGTTGCAACATGATCAGGCATACTATATATGGTAGAGATGAGAATATATGTGTAAAAAAAAAAAAACCTTTCCCCAAAAAATCATGTTTGGTAACTGATTATATACACACACACACACAACACACTAAGCTTTCCACCGATACCACCCCTTTCAGTTTAGCTGCTACAATGACGGAGCATAGACTCAAAACGAAACCTAAGCTGTGAACTCTGTCACTTAAGAGGCTTAACTTCAGGCAGTAGTAGCTCTTTAAGTACTATAATGCTTAAAGATATAGACCGAGAATCACGTACGAGAGAATAAAGTCTTGCGGCACTTAAAATACCCAGCACAACTTTTATTTATTTATTTATTTTAACCAGAACTACTCAGAATGCGTGCTTTCTTCACTGACACCCACTTCCTTAGAGTTTGTTGTAGAGTTTCAGGCATTCTAAATTGGGTGAAAATACAGCAGGTTGGTGTCTTAAAATATCTCTGCGGGATTTTCCTATACTGAAAGTTGCATTGATGCGGGAGCATCTTGGAAAATGCGTGATTCCTGTGCTGAAATTCAAGCCCTGTAACACTAAAAGAAAAATACCGCTGGATGTAAACTTTGATTTTCATACCTTAGTACTTGCTCCTGTTGAGACTCTGATTTGATTTGATTCTGATTGCAGGCTATTGGGTACAATATTTTTGTTGTAAAAAATCTTTGTTGCTGGCATACCCCAACTCTGTGCATGTCGTGGGGTAAATGTGCTGAGGTCACTTATTAAATAAATATATTATCTAATAGCCTGGAATCAGCTGTCCTATAGCTTATATATTGTATTGTGATAAATGGATAAAAGCCCTACGTAGCTAAGTGTAGTCCAGCAACTGGTTCTTGATTGATGCCTAAATGACAGTTTGTATGAATGCATACTCTTCATATCTCTTTTACCAAAACAGTCCATCATTAAGCATCATTAATTTACATTTGATATTATACTACACTGCATGTCACAAAAAGTTGCTCACCAGGACCAGCATTTGTATCTCAATTAGTGTCTCCTAAACCTTCATTTGTATATATTCAACAAAAAAAAAAAAAAAAAAATACATTGGAGTTGTAATTTGCAATACTAATGCCAAGTTACAAAATAAAACAGTATTCAGAATACAAATACTCAAGTCAGATACCCCATCCAATTTTAATTCTTACTCGAAACACTTAATTTTTGAAAATCGTCAAAGCCTCCAGCAGGACTTAATTCTCCATGGCATTTAAGAAAAATCATTTGGCTCTTCAAGTATGTGAGCCCATGGAGATAATTAAAGGAATTAGAGCTGTCTGACTACAAACCTATTTGAATACAATTATATAAAAAAAAAAAATACAGAATCAGTTAAGTAAGATATACTTAGTTTATAAAAAAATAAAATAAAAAAAGGATCCAGCTATAGTACCTGAATTTGATGTGACAGGTCTGCTAAGAGTTTAAACTGTTCTGGAAGGACAATTCCTCAACTACTCTTTTTGGTAATGGGTGGATAGCTGCTTCAAAATGCAGGCTGCCAGAATGGCCACCACTTTGTTCTTCATACAAAAATCGATACTTTATCCAGTTGTCAATACAGAGGCCTCTGTCAACTGAGAACCACTGACTGTACCATCGAAGCTCCACCACTACAGCAACATAACTGGTGGCTGCTTACTTTACAGTACATCTTACAGTATGTGACGTGAAACCACAGAATACCTTCGTCTCTGTTCATATTAGTTGTTTATTAGACAAAAACAAATGGATGTGTATTTTTCAAAAGGAATTAAAAATAAACTAGGCTTTTCATCATTTCACTTGGGATGTTCGGAGGTTTCAAGCTGTGACCACCCCATCTGTCTCCTAATCTCTGAAGTGCAGCAGAAGACTCATGAATTCACCATAAGCACTTTAAACACAAATGAACGCATAAAGGCCAACCACAGGGGAAGGAAACTAGCATATCATTATATCACACCTCCCCCACCAGGGTTCTAGATTGAAAACTAAAGCTATCAATACCATGCAAAAGAAGAGCACCCTGACCTACACCCACTGTATGGATATGTACACATCTAAATGCCATCTATGAGCACAGGCGCCTCTGTATATCCCTGTGATAGAAATACAATGAACCTTGATTGTAAATCTCCCTCCTGACCTGTGAGGACACTAAGCAGCAAGGACAGTTCTTTCGACGGGTCGGGAAGTCGGTCAGTCTGGAAGAAGGCGAGACTCCATTGCAAGAACGTAATGACCCGGAATGGAAACGATGTAGCAGCCGCAGATTGTAAAAGCAGCTGCACTCGTTTACCAAGGGGTCATGCGTGACAGCATATAGGGGAAGAAAAATCATAATCTGTTCCTTCGTATTGGTTTGTACTGAGCACGACTCAGAAGGACAGTACACAGTATATATAAAACTGAAATCATGAGTGTTGTGTTGTTTGTAATTGTCTCGTCTTGTCTTGTACATTACCAGACAGTTAACACAGTTCTGGAGCTGTCGGCAGGGGTCAGCACGAAACCGGACAACACTGCAACTTTGTAAAAAATCTAAAACTGTATCACCCACCACGAGCACTACTGCACACACCCAGGACTGGTGACCGTGTTGGTATCATTGTGGGATTGTGGGATATTGTTTATAATTTGGGACTGTCTGTTCTTATTATATACCCTGTGCTGTATACATTAGTGTATAGTGCCGGGGAACTATTGTTTGGTCGCCAGACCTGGAAATACAATAAAAACATTTCTAAAACTGGATTACAATTATCTCTGTCTGCTTCTTTCACAAACTGCATCACCTTTGCACCTGTCTATAATAAACCACTTTGCCACAATCCCCCAAAAAATGATACTGTCAATAAGCTGTGATAAAGAATGTCCTTCTTATCAATGTGCTTCATCATAAGTAGATAATCAGAAATGTAGAACAGTGGTTTTCAGCCTTGGTCCTTTTACAAAGTTTGACAAGTTGTTCAGATGTAAAGGGTTGTCCCTTTAGTCAATGACAGACTTAATGCTTAGAGAAACAGTGGTCCCTCCAGTCTCCATGGCTCAAGCCTGCCCGGGCTGAACTGCTCCCTCGCCCCTAATAGAAAGGCTGGTCCCTCCATTCCATGGCAGGTTTTTCGGCATGGAGACTGAACTGCTCACCCCCTAACAGAAAGGCAGGTCCCTCCATTCCAGGACAGGCTTGAGGCATGGAAACTGAACTGCTCCCTCACACCCTAAAAGAAAAGCTGGTCCCTCCAATCCAGGGTTTGATGCACAGAGATGGAACTGCTCCCTTACTTCCTCACCAGCTAAAAGAAAGTGTGCTTCCTCTAGTCCAGGGCAAGTTCGAGGCATGGACACTGAACTGCTCCCTTACCCTCTAAGAGGAAGCAGGGTTCCTCCAGTCCCCTAGACAAAATAGTCTATATGGACTTTTCTGATCTCATTTAAAGTTCTTAAAAATGACAGACTTTTTATTCCTGGCGTAACAGTACCTGCTTCTTTGCTATTTAGATTTTGCTCCAGATTCCTGCAAACAAACTTCTTCAAATAACATATCTAAACAAAATCTTTACAGAAGCAGCTAACTTACTAACCTTTCATGCCTGTCCCAGGAGGACTGGCGTTGGACCCAAAGGTTCTCAGGGAGAATAAGAGATAATGCCACTGGACTCAAAGGGTCTGAAGCAAAACAGAGAGATATGAACAAGGAAGATGACAAAAACTAAATGTATGGACCTTTTGGGGCGCCAGGGGTTTGAAGAATGCACTGAGTTCAGAGGTCGTCACACAAAACTACACACACAGACACACACACACACACACATACACACAATTAAATATATGGTAACAGAATAATGTGTTGTACCTTTGCTATTGGTTAAATGTCATAGAAAGAGGAGGTGGACCATCTATACAGAGGGGTATTTAATGTCATGCAAAAATTGTAAGAACAAGTATTCTGTTTGTCCTGTGCCTGGGACCAGACTCCCTGCATATTTCAATAAACCTAACAACTGATTGAAGAAAAGGACTCTGTGCATTTTCTTGAATCTACTTACTCATCATCCTTTTTTAAGTTACATCAGTGAGAAACACTTTCTCAGTTTCAAGTTAACTATATATGCACATACTGTACTGACCACACATGCATCACCCAAAGTTAGAAACTTGCATTTGCACTGCAACCACGAATGTGAGCAATCAGCCTCCTGTTAAATAAATGGTTTCTCCCCTGTAGTTACATAAACAGCTCCTAACAGTTAACCTAAAGACAGGCAAGATGTACTGTCCCCTGAAGGGGATATAGTGAACGTGGTCAGAAAACAACTAATCCAAATCTGATGAAACGTTGTTTGTATTAACATTTAGCATAAGTTATTGAGAGTATTAGATTAGGGACATATGGAGGTGTCTGTCAGACTGTACATCTGTCCTTGTATATCGCACATTTTGACATGTGTTTTAAGAATTATTCCACATACTGTAAGTCAGTCATCTTTTATACAATTTTGTACATACTGTTGATATACGTCATACTGATAGCTCTAACTGTACCTATGAGCAGAGACCTCCACATGCCTCTTGTTGCTATAAACTATCAAACTATCAAAAGTTGTGTGTGCAGTATAGGTTTGGGCTCTTTAAAAAAGAACTGCCTCTCGGGTCTTGTTTTGTTGTGCACAGTAATCTTAAAACTATGAGATGTTGGTGGTAATTCAGCTATATCAGTTTCAAATAAAGATGTGGCTAGTAATGTTAGATTTGAGATTTTAGGAAAACCGTAATGGCAGTATTCAATAATTTCAATATATAACACATTTTAGAAAGCATTTTTTTTTTACACTATAATTTGTATAGGCCTACTTTTGAAGTGATCATCATGGCCTAGATTATGATACTCTCAAAAACAAAGTGTTCACAATTGGTCAAGTTCCCTAGATACAAGGCAAAAGGAGTATATGTTGAATATCCATACGCACTGACAGACACCTCCATACATCTCCAGAATCTGATGCTTGTGCTAAAGAAAGCCCATACCAGGGTTCCATTTGAAGGCTTGCCCATTTACCCAGGACAGTCAAATCTGGATGGACATAGTGCTTCCAACATATTCTCTGGCTCCATAGGACAAGTGCTTCATAAATGTATTTTAACAACATCTTGTATAATGAAAGGTGACGCTTCCTGCATTGGTGTGTGCCAGCATATATGCAGGGTACAGTAGCTAAAGATCATACAGATGCTGGAAACCAGCAGAAACCACTTCAATAGTGCACATACTGTATCAACATATTACTTGCAGTTTTAGTCAGCTGCTTGCAGTACTATTATGGGATGTAGATGTGTGTACTGCTGGTGACAGAATACACAGGAATCAGAACTGACGCCTTTTATTAATAAAATACTACATTCTGTAATCAGCGTTTCACTGTCACTATCACAGATTATTATTATTATTATTATTATTATTATTATTATTATTATTATTATTATTATTCGCCCTTGTAAGCTATCTCAAATCTGTGATGTTAGACTTCAGTGCAGCACGGGGGTAAGAGTTTTCATTTTCAATCTACGCTCTACAAATTGCCATCCTGTGCCTGTGGGTCTCCCCATCAATCAAGCAAACTCACCATTGGTCAGAACACACTGTTGTGGGTGTGGAGGCTCGCAGTAGGAAGTGCACTCTTATTTATAACTTTTTTTGTTTGCAAACTTGTAGTCATGTTAACGTTGTATAACAATAGATGTTCTGTTTATGCATAACCACTGTTTGTGTGCTTGGAGCTTTCCAATTCTTTTCATACAGTTCATCATCTGCATTTCTTGGACCTTTGTTTCAGATACTGGTGTTGTGCCAAATAGTGTGTCCTCCAGCACACTTGCAATAATAAAGTAATAATGTGCAATATTTTGTATAGCCCGTATAGATTTGATATTTTAATTGTTATAGATCAGAGAACACTGTGCTGCTAATTAGTGCATTTACTACTGTCACCATGTACCCTTTAAATGTGTGTAATCATGTGCTGAGGATGCAGAAATAGCTCTCATTAACACGTTGTGTATGTGTTTTCTGTTAGGCTATGTGTCCAACACATACAGTACTGTGCAAAAGTTTTAGGCAGGTGTGAAAAAATGCTGTAAAGTAAGAATGCTTTCAAAAATAGACATGTAAATAGATTATATTTATCAATTAACAAAATACTAAGTGAGTGAACAGAAGAAAAATCTACATCAAATCCATATTTGGTGTGACCACCCTTTGCCTTCAAAACAGCATCAATTCTTCTAGGTACACTTGTAGTCAGGGATTTTGTAGGCATATAATCAGGTGTATGATTAAACAATTATACCAAACAGGTGCTAATGATCATCAATTCAATATGTAGGTTGAAACAAAATCATTAACAAACAGAAACAGCTGTGTAGGAGGAATAAAACTGGGTGAGGAACAGCTAAACTCAGCTAACAAGGTGAGGTTGCTGAAGACAGTTTACTGTCAAAAGTCATACACCATGGCAAGACTGAGCACAACAACAAGACACAAGGTAGTTATACTGCATCAGCAAGGTCTCTCCCAGGCAGAAATTTGAAGGCAGACAGGGGTTTCCAGAGGTGCTGTACAAGCTCTTTTGAAGAAGCACAAAGAAACGGGCAATGTTGAGGACCGTAGACGCAGTGGTCGGCCAAGGAAACTTACTGCAGCAGATGAAAGACACATCATGCTTACTTCCCTTCGCAATCAGAAGATGTCCAGCAATGCCATCAGTTCAGAATTGGCAGAAAACAGTGGGACCCTAGTACACTCATCTACTGTCTGGAGAAGTCGGGTCAGAAGTGGCCTTCATGGAAGACTTGCGGCCAAAAAGCCATACCTCCAACGTGGAAACAAGGCCAAGCGACTCAACTATGCACGAAAACACAAGAACTGGGGTGCAGAAAAATGGCAGCTGGTGCTCTGGACTGATGAGTCAAAATTTGAAATATTTGGCTGTAGCAGAAGGCAGTTTGTTCGCTGAAGGGTTGGAGAGCGGTACATGAATGGGTGACTACAGGCAACAGTGAAGCATGGTGGAGGTTCTTTGCAAGTTTGGGGCTGCATTTCTGCAAATGGAGTTGGGGATTTGGTCAGAATTAATGGTCTCCTCAATGCTGAGAAGTACAGGCAGATACTTATCCATCATGCAATACCATCAGGGAGGCATCCGATTGGCCCCAAATGTATTCTGCAGCATGACAACAACCCTAAACATACAGCGAAAGTCATTAAGAATTATCTTCAGCGTAAAGAAGAACAAGGAGTCCTGGAAGTGATGGTATGGCCCCCACAGAGCCCTGACATCAACATCATTGAGTCTGTCTGGGATTACATGAAGAGAGAGAAGCAACTGATGCTGCCTAAATCCACAGAAGAACTGTGGTTAGTTCTCCAAGATGTTTGGGCCAACCTACCTGCCGAGTTTCTTCAAAAACTGTGTGCAAGTGTACCTAGAAGAATTGATGCTGTTTTGAAGGCAAAGGGTGGTCACCCCAAATATTGATTTGATGTAGATTTTTCTTCTGTTCACTCACTTTGCATTTTGTTAATTGATAAATATAAACTATTAACATGTCTATTTTTGAAAGCATTCTTACTTTACAGCATTTTTCCACACCTGCCTAAAACTTTTGCACAGTACTGTATGTTTGATACAATTTATGTACTAAAAGATTTCAAAATAACATTTTTAGATGCTTGTCTTCACTTTTTTTTATTTCATGTAGTACACTCGTTTTCATGGTAAATGGTGTATTTCATGTTTGAGGTATTAAACAGAAATGCAATAGAATTTGTAAAAAAAAAAAAAAAAAAAAAGTGTAGCTTTATGAAATGCAAGTTTAGTGTAGCGCGACCTCTGATACCAATATTTAGTAAGTCCGCCCATCAGTGCATGTACATTATGCATAGTTCAGTAAACATGTCACATGCTATAGATTTACTAGTGTTTTGCTAAATTCACTTCTGCCAGAATGTAGGCTCTACAATCAAAATACCTAAAATAAGTAAAATCTGTGATGTGTTCAGTTTAAAGCTTCAATACATTGTCAAGTGTCAAATTATAATTTCAAGTAATGACTTACAATTGCATTATTAATAATGGAAAACAAATATCTCTATCGTAATCAGTATCTGCCATTTATTGATATTCGAAATCGGCCCCAAAAAACACAATGGGTGCATCCCTAGTTAATAGTGCCTGTCACTTTGAGCTGTGCAAGCTATGTGAAACTAAGCACTACGTACACTAGTATACTATTGTAAATGTGCATATTACTGTATTAATCCTGTTTATATGTAACATAATTTATACAGTCAACCAGTCCATGGGGCAATCAGAAAAAATCTTTCAAAATCAAATCCTTCGTACCATGTTTTAATCTCAACTGGATAAGTAGCTCTCCTGAAATATTTCAAAAGTGCTACAAATATAGACGTACACGTGAATCCATACATCACCAGATTCTGGTACTCACTGTGATATAAATGTCCAAGGATTAAAAATAGAATCCTGCACTGAGATCCATATTAAAGTGGAGCAGTGTCTCGACTCCTGTGAAGCAGGAAGGCTTGATACACCAGAGTATTCTATTGTGTTAAAACCCAGCTCTAACATACAGTCTTATATGTAAAGTAATTTTTGCAAACAAATATAATAATAATCTCAGATAGCTCTATTTTAAGCCAGATAGTGGCCAGTGACATCTATAATGGGTTTTCTAGTTAAATCCTGGATCAAATGTTCCAGTTTTGGATTTCTGCCTCTAAAAAGCATCTGTCTCTGTCACTCTCTTCATTCATAATTACATGTTAGAGATTAGATATTTTTTGAAGCACAAAATAATTGAGAGAGAGTTTTGGTCACAAGGGTTTCACGCCGACGCCCGGGTGCGGCTGCGGGCCCAATGCCAACCCTAACCCCCTCTCTCCCCCCCCCCCCCCCCCCCCCCCCCCCCCACTGTAATGGCAGATAATTTATGAATAATTAATGCTGCACTTTAAATAGAAATGTGTGATTATTTCATTGATTTCAGAAAGAAAAAATAAATAAACCTAAAGGTAAAATACCTGAACATTTACTATGGAAATAGCTCTAAATGTCCACACCATGGGGCAATTTACATAATTTGTTTAATTCAAACTTTGCACATCTCAAACTATTTGTATGGTCCCCAGAGATCTGAACTAAGTGGAGTTCACTGTACATATATTGAGCTCTTAGTGAAGTGATTAGTTGTCAAGATGCATTCTGCCTCATTACTGAAGAATAACCCATAAGAGTTTAATTGGTATAGTTTGAAGACTTCCTAGTTCGGTATTATCTTCTTTAATTGTTGTGACCAGATAATGTAAGGTGTGGCCACATGATATTGGTGCCCAAACCTAAGCCTTTGTGCCACCAAGACACAGGATAAAACACAAATACATTTCAAAGCTGCTGGTGTTACAGTGGTAGTAATATACATTCTTAATTTAAATAAAAAAGGTATGATTTGGGACATATTTCGGTTTCATGAGTGGTACATTTTCTTGTGCAGCCCCCCATCCTATGTAACCTCTGGAAATTGGCCCTCCATCACCAAAACTTTGGGAACCCCTGGATTAAACTGTATCATACTGGGAATGTTTATAACTAATCAAAACAATGTCACCATTAGAAGCCCTCCATTAGAGTACTGAAACTTTTAATGATACACACCAAATGAATGTGAGACTACATGAGCATAACGTTATATGGAAAAAGCTTTAAGCTTGCATTGTTAAACATTTGGGAGAGATTCTAGATGTTTAAGACCAGGAAAATATTTCAACTCTAAACTACTCACTAAACAATACAGTCTGTATACTGTACAGATTATACTGTTCTCCAATTGTTTTCTATGGAGGTCAGCCATTCTTTTATTACACAATAAGAGAACAACAAATAAAGCACAGCTGAGAGATGACACTAATTAATTACACTTGGTCTAAAACTTGCTTACTAAAACGCTTCACACAGACTCTCGAACCCTGCTCTCAAAACTCTTTCAGTGAACTACAATGAGTACTTCAGAAAAACAGAGGTAAATAAATAAATAAATAACTGATAAAGTAGTAAGATATAACAGTGACAAAGTCATTGTTGTGGCCTGTGCCTGCATCAGCGCTGCCATTATCCTTTAAATCAAGTCCAGGTTTCCTACAGCTTTAAAATGTCTGAAAGGTGTTTTAATAAATACTACAACATTTACATTATTGAAAATAATCTGACTATATGGAACAGTGAATATTGACACTGACAGAAATACTCAGTATATCCTACAATTTACCATCTCAGCACAGATTGTAAATCCTGTGATAAAGCCGTCTTCATAAAGGCTTACATTTTTTCAAACTTCAGCCTCCAACCTCCATTGAATAAAACTTATCTGAATTCAAATGGGTCTGTTTATGTCATTTTATTGAAACTGAGCCATACTTTCAAAACACCTGTCAAAATGAATTAAAAAAAAATAACATAAAATAAAATAAATAGAAAACAAATCCTGGCACTATCTTACCTGGTTACAGCCCTGATACTGCATGTTCAAAACATTTATTTCCGTCTTCAGTATATTGTGTTTAAATACACTTTGTTTTCATTTTCACTTCAATGGTCCCTGGCCTCTTTTTATAACTCGAAACCCACAATATAGCTGTGACCAATAGCTTTTTAGTTCCTTATCACCGAATACTACTACTTTTCATTGGCGCAGGTGCTCACACAAAAAATAAATAACTAAATTTTAAAAATACATACATTTTGTTGTAATTTGTATAAACAAAATAATAAAGTGCTCTATTGGAGTGCTTATTATGATGGATTTTCAGATTAAGAATACTCTCAAAAAGTTAAAAGTTTAAACATTTTCTTAGTAACATACACATCCCTTTTTCCATAGTAAAAGCAGAATGGAAGTACAGTGAAATTACAGTGAAAGTACGGTAAAACATAGGTTTGATTTGTAAAGACTGGAAAGGTATTGTCAAAGAAATTCATGGTTAAATTCATTTTAATATAAGCATTTTCCAGATATTTAAGTCAGTCTCTTGTCTATGTGTCATGCCGTGGGGATTGGGTTGTTACTTCAGAGCTGATTAGATAAGGCACAGGCCACAAACTGTGTTAACTGTTTGAAGCTTGCCTTCCAAAATACTATCTGAAAATGAATATTATAAACTAATAACTATTTAAATATTATCCTTTGATTGTATTATGATGTGTTTTATATGCTTGTCATCGTAATTTTGTATAGAGAATTAAACTGAAATTTGAATGCTTCCCCAATGAACGTAACTAAAGTTATATTGAATAGGATGTTTAAATGATAAATGTAAAATCCTTTGATAACAAACTAGGCGGACACATTCTATTTCTAACACACCCTTTTTGTGTGACATGCAATTGTCTATCAAACACTGTGAACCAATGGCAGGACCGACAAGGATTTGTTCACAGTACAAGGGGTCGTCTATACATTGTGTTATTTAAACTCAAAAAATGATGACTCTGGATGCTCTGGACTCTCTGGGCTCTTTGGATTCTCGCTGGATTCGCTCTTTCTTCAGAACATCTCATTGCTCTCAACTCATCAAACTCCGAAGTTCTTCAACAAAGATGCAATGATGTAATCTTCAAAGCTGTCCCGGAGAAGATGGGCTGTCTCCAGAACGAAAAAAGCTTTTGCCTATAGTAGAGATTTTACAGCGATACTGCACTGCACTTCTGCCCAACAAACTTCTACAGAGAGGAAGATGTGTTAAGACGACTTTGTTTTAAAAATCGCACCAACAGAATAAATATCAAACGTATATTGTGTGTTTACAAGTAACTGAACTGAAGCCATGATACTGATATAATCACAATATGTAATGTGCGTCTATTCAACTAGATGCTGGAACATTGTACATGTGTACTTAGCTACATGGAAGCTGGCATACATATATGTGATGTGTGAGGAAAACCAAACAATGCATGATGAACTATTAAGACTGATTCACTAATGCAGAACTCAATGATCAGAGAGCACATCAAGGATTTATTATGAACACTTAACAATGCATCACTTTTCCTTGAATGTTTTATTTTGTTTCTTCTTTATACATATGTTTTAACTATGAAACCTAACCTTTATTCTTCTTCCTTTGATAATATGAATAAATGTAATCATTTGGATTGTTAGTTTTCTTTTTGTCTTATAACAAATACACATTTATAATTGATTTGAAATACTTAAACATACATAATATTCATTGTTAATCTCTTTTCATCATGAATCTAGGGATAATTAAGCCAGAATTGCTAGTTCTTATTGAGGTATTGTGTTTATTATGGTTAATAATTACATTATGAGCTATAATGGGTATTTTCTTTAATGGCAATTGGCAAGAACACAGTTGTGACATAAACCCTAGATATACAACGTAAATATGCACGACAGTATGGCAAAGCAGGTTAAAAACATTGTAAACCATGGTAAACTATGCAGTGTAACTATAAATGTACTGTGATAATTTAATAAGGACTGCCAAGGCTAGTAATGCATTGCAGGGGTAAAGAAGTACAGTGCATGAAAATGTCTCAAAAGCAATAGCTGTAGCCTTCTGGAAAACACATTTCCACCTACATCTTCCCTGAAGAATAACTGGCCATAATCATTGAATAGTATCCAGAACAAAATCACCTTGCAGACTTTACATGACAAAGCACTGCTGTCTTGGCTGCCCACGGGTGCCCTACACCTCACTGACAATGTCATGGTACATGTGCCATACTGTATGAACAGGGTACTATTAGGGATGGGAATTTTAAATAGTTTCCTATTCAAATACACGGGGGCCAAGATTTTCGTGCATTTGAATACTTGAAATTAAGAATTAAAGGCAAATATGTATGTGTACTACAGCAGACAGCATAACAGGTTTAACCCAGCCAGGTTCACGAACTGTACAAACAAATGTCTAAGACAAGATTTCCTTGTTCAAGTTACTTTGTTTATTCGATAACCTGTAAATAATTCAAAACAAGGAACATACTTGGTTGTACTTTTAATGATCAGTGCAAATATTGACATTACTCCATCCATTAACAGTAGATGTTTTACATTGTACTGCAGTCTAGAGTTAAAAATAAATAAATAAATAAATAAATAAATAAATAAATACTTCCATGCTGTTTTCTTATTAGTCATTGCGTAGTTCTGCTTAGTATTTAGTATGTCTTTACATTCATCATAAAGCTAAATTAGCTTTCTAATTTCAATGTTACCAAAGTTTGGCTTCATTTTAGCACTTGCTATATCCATTTGTTTACAAAGTTAGCCATACTCCCGGAAGCTCTTTCATGACTGCCTAGCAACAGCAGCTGTGTGCAGTCACTACAGGGGAACTCAAGCGGGGGATCTGTTAACATTAGCTCAAAACAAGGCAACAATTTCAAACAGAATACATTTACTGTAGAACTTTGCTATTACAAGCATTGCATGATTAACCAATGCCAATGCCAATCTCATTCACATGAATGCACATTTACTAGTAGCTTCTACAAGTCTTTTTCGAGTACTTGAATATGTAAATATGCTATTCAAATCGTTTTTTTATTTTTGTGTAATCGTGTATTCGACTACACTGACCCATCCCTAGGTACTATACCCAGTGACTTCAGCTTTAAGAACATAACATCACATGACAAATTACAAATGAGGCATGACAAACCTAAAACTGCACAGATAGCTAGCCTGACCACTCATCCGTTTCTCACACAAACACGCTTTTAATAGCGCTGAGAATAACCTGTAAATACATTCTGGTACATCTGACACTGTAGCTTTCCTGATTTATTATTAATATATTTTAACCAAGTGAAATTATATATCAGTATGTCTTGTTTAATTTAAGAAAGCACAACATGGCTGCAATATACCAAGTCACACTACTGCAATGAAGACTGTTTATTATTCCTCAAAGGGAGTTTTACATGGTATTCTTGTATTAGGTTTACAGTAAAGCCCAATGATTTTACATAAAGGCACTTTTTAAACCCCAGCAATTCAAATTCGTTTTTGCAGTACCCAGTGTGCACTTCTATTAATAATAAACACTACATACAACATGGTAATCAACATAAATTAGTGTACTACAAGAACAATAAAAAATAAAGACAAGCTTATCTTTAAAAGCGGTTTTTATATTTTTATATTTTATTTGGCATACAAATACTGATTATGTATAAACACATTCATATAGCATTAACATTAATCAAAGTCAACAACAATAAACAAAATCGTCACAGGACTATACTCAAGGGACAATGACATTGCTCTGGTGTATTACAAGGTAGTAATATAACTCCTGGTCAGTATTTCAATGAGGTAGTTCCATTATTACCGCTTGAACATGCCACAGCAATGCAAAGATCACTATTATACTATAAAGTTATTTATTTACCTGTGTTTGTCTGAAACATGTATTGTAGTCCAGTGAAAGTCAATGTGAAGTGTTTTTTTTTCAGCAAGCAGTGGTTTTAGAACAGGTGTCATTAATAATTAGTGTAATCACAACTGTGCTTTATTTACCATTCTTTTATTGAGTAATAACAGAACGGCTAACCTCCTTAAAAACAATGACAAAGCAGAGTTTGTTGTTTTTTATTTTTCCAGTATTGCACTTCCAACTGAGAGCTGCCACACCCACCACCCATGCTCTGTTTTTAGATAGATAGATAGATAAATAGATAGACAGACAGATAGTAGCTTATTGCTCTCAAAACATTGTCAAGCTGGGTCTTAAAAGATCCCAGTGATTCAGCATCAGCAACTACAGTAGGTAACCCATTCCATACCCTCACCACTCTGTGTGAAGTGTCTCCTACCCTAAGTCTTTGATGTCACTGGTGGTTTACATTTGAATGTTCACAATGCCCTGTAGCCTAAGGACTCATGCGAAAATCTTTTTATTTTCTTGCCATTCATTTAGCTTATATACCTACAGTATGCCTATTTCATTTCAGAATGTTCTGGATTCCAACATCAGAATTACTGCAAAAGGCTGAGTAAAACACTAGGACCAAACCAGCTGATCTGCCACTTCCTTCTAGTGGTTTCACTTGCCTTGTAGCCCACGTCAATATCTCAGCCTTAACCCTTCTAAATTAAAACAGAAATGATGGTGGTGTGTTTGTAGTTTCACCATAAGGTTAATTAATACAAAATTAAGTTCTATAATTCAGGTTTCAGACAACTAGAAAGTACAGAAGGTCTCAAATGATCTGATGACGGTTATTCAAACTTTAAATTTCAAAAATTGATCTAAATACTTAAATGCTATAATATGTACGTCAGACATAGATTTTGGCCTTGTTGTTTATACAGAAGTAACTATGCAGTGAAAGCAATTTATTTATTCCCATTAATTTTGTATTCATTATCACAAATACAAATCAAAGAATGATGATGTTTCTAGTATGAAACGTGACACCCTGTCAAAATGAAAACATTACAGTTAGTATCGGGTATGACCTCCCTGAGGATTAACATAATACTGGCAGCGTTGAAGCACAGACATGATCTGCCCCTGGACAGACTGCTGTGGGATATTCCGCCACTCTTTCTGTGCAGCTGTAGCCAGCTGGCAAAGGTTGGCTGGTCGCGGTTGTCTCCTGTGGATGGCACTAGCAATTTGGTTTCACAGATGTTCTATTGGATTCAGGTCAGGAGAAAAAGCTGGCCATGGCAATACCTCTGCATTGTTTTCTTGCAATTGTAATCCTAGCACTGAGTGGTCTTGCATTGTCCTGGTGGAAAATCAACACGTCCGGATTGGCTTGCAAGAACGGAAAAACTATTGCCTCAAGGACTTTGTCAATGCATTGTTGAGCAGTAAAGTTGCCCTCAATCTGTTCCAAAGATGTTCTTGCGTTAAAAGAGATTCCTCCCAATATTATCACACTTCCACCGCCCCACCGGTTGGCTTGAACTCGCAACAGTCTGATTAACGCTCACAACGACATCTCCACACATGTTGTCTTCCGTCAATCTATCAAGGGCAAAACAGCATTCATCAGTGAATAAAACACTCCACCACTCTCTGCTACCACCTTCTCTGGTCCACAGAAGACAGCGATTTCATCTCTCAGCTGTCAACAAGTTATCCCTGAACGGACTCCGAGCATGCAAATCATTTTCATGCAGACGGCGAGCTAGGGTCCTCCTGCTGACACGCGGGTTATTTCTTCCTGGAATTTCTCATGCCGTAGCTACTGCAGTCTGAAAACGATTACACAGATGGATCAGTCAGATGTGGCGGTCCTGGGCTGGTGTGGTGACCCTCTGCCTACCAGTACGTGGCCTGTCCCTCACAGAACCGGTTTCCTGGTTTCTCTGGACTAGTCCTCTGATTGCTGAAGCAGAACATCTCATTTTCCTGGCAACTTCCCTCACAGACAGGCCACCTTCAATCACGCCAATAGCAACCAGGTGATCGTCATTTCTCAAGTGGGGCACAATCATATCTTTCCGTGTTCTTGTGTTCATTAAAATCATGTCTTTTCGAATGGCTATTTACAGATTCTTAAATCTACTCATTTGGGGAATTCTAACAACTCAAAATACCAAACACTGAGCACCTGGCGTTCTTATGAAATCACATGACTTGAGCTCAGTATTTTGTTATCCCAAGGAATAATACTACTCAAACAATCTGCTCACTATTTAAAATGTAAATAACATTATGTATGTGCCTGTGACATATATACAGTGCCTACAAAAAGTCTACACTCCCTTTCAAAATTTTTACCTTTTGTTGCCTTATAGCCTGGAATTAAAATGCATTAAAATATTTTTTTCTTCCATTTATCTACACATCCTACCCCACAACTTTCAAGTGAAAAAAATATTCTTGAAATTTGTAAGGCACCACCAAGACCCTGCCTAGATCAGACCATCCATCCAAACTGGACGACCAAGCAAGAAGGAGACTGATCAGAGAGGTTACCAAGAGGCCAATGGCAACTTTGCAAGAGCTACAGGCTTTTACGGCCAAGACTGGTCAAAGTGTGCATGTGACAACAATATCCCAAGCACTCCATAAATCTGGCCTGTATGGTATGGTGACAAGGAAGCCATTACTCAAGAAAGCCCACCTTGAATGCAGTTTGAAGTATGCAAAAAAACACTCATGAGATTGTGTAGCCATGTGGCAAAAAGTGTCGTGGTCTGACGAAACTAAAATGGAACTTTCTGGCCTAAATGCAAAGCGTTATGTTTGGCGCAAACCCAACTCAGCGCATCACCCAAAGAACACCATCCCTACTGTGAAGCATGGTGATGGCAGCATCATGTTATGGGGATGTTTCTTGTCGGCAGGGACTGGGGCACTTGTCTGGATAGAAGGGAAAATGAATGGCACAAAGTACAAAGTAGTCCTTGAGGAAAACCTGCTGCCCTCTGCACAAAAGCTGAAACTGGGATGGAAGTTCACCTTTCAGCATGACAACGACCCAGAGCACACAGCCAAAGCCACACTGGAGTGGCTAAGGAACAAAAAGGTAAATGTCCTTGAGTGGCCCAGTCAGAGCCCCGACCTAAATCCAATCGAAAATTTGTGGCATGACTTGAAGATTGCTGTCCATCAATGCTCCCCAAGGAACTTGATAGAGCTTGAACAGTTTTCTAAAGAAGTATGGTCAAATATTGCCAAATCTAAGCAAGCAAAGTTGATAGAGACCTATCCCAACACTCACAGCTGTAATTGCTGCCAAAGGTGCTTCCACCAAGTATTAACTCAGGGGGGTTGGAGACTTAGCCAATTATGATCTTTCAGTTTTGTATTTTTAATATACAATTCTTTTCTCAATAAAAACTTTTTTCCCCTTAACAGTGTGGAGTATGGTGTATAGATAAGTGGAAAATAAATCATTTAACCATGCATGAAACTCTGAGGCACTGACACAACAAAATACAAAAAAAGTTCAAGCGGGTGTAGACTTTCTATAGGCGCTGAATATATATAGGGGACTATAAAGAAATAACTACACTTGTCACAGCCTGTAGCGAAGACACCATGTAAAACACAACGTTAACATGCTGCAATATGGTGCACCAATATGCTTGCTTCTGCCTAAGACTACAGATTCTGTTCTTGCAGTCTTTTCAAACCCAATACAAAGGGATACGTCCAAAACGCCACATTCTTGAGTTAATGAACCATGGCCAGCCCTGTTTTAAATAATTTTAAAATCTTCTAGTAATTGTGGTCTCATCTTACAGTTTCATTGTATTTCAAATGCAAATAAAAAAATATTGTGCTTTAAAGTAAAACTTGGTGAACTCTAATTTCAATCAACAAATGCAACAGTATAAATATCACCTTCCCTACTCCCCAAAACAAAAATATTGCACACACACACAAATACGAGAGAATTCAATGGTGAAACATTTCACACTCAGTCTATTCATAGGCCCATCTGGAAGCTGGTACCATCTGCGTACACTGTCACTGCTTCGCACAGGCAACAAAGAGCAAAACAAATCAGCAACTGCCAGCAGCAGACTGGGGTTTTCTGCTGTAATACTAAACAGTTTAATTAAAAGCATCAATACAAACTCTACAGAAACTGCTTAGTATTTGCTATCCCCTGCTAAAACACCCAAGTGGAACAGTACCTGAAAGGGTGTGTGTGTGTGTGTGTGTGTGTGTGTGTATATATGTCTATATATATATATATATATATATATATATATATATATTATATTTATCGGATAATAGTCAAATGTAAATCGGAAATATCGACAGGGTAGGAGTGTATGATAAAAGCTTGACAAAGACTTGATCAAGCAATTTTGATTATAAATACCTCTTTTCATGGGACTTACGTGTTTCATTTAGGTTCTGGAGATCTATAAATGAGGTTTACCATTTCGTACTGTTTTTGCCATTGTTTATGCTTAGTAAGCAAAATGTGTACTTTCATGTATGTCAGCTTTTCATTTAATATTTATGGATCGTCTAGATTTCAATGTTAGTTTAATTTAGTTCTGTTGGATGCACAGTATAAATGTCATCTGGTCATATCTTCTCTGTATGTAGTCTAATAATTTACGCTGCTCCATGGTGGTGGAACTCCAGGGATGTTTTGTGGTCTATTACTTTAACTGCGTTACTTTCAGTTCAGAGGTTTTTTGTTTGTTATTTTTGACTTTTTGGTGCTTTGCTGATAATTAAAATAGCCGACATGCTGCATTCTTTATTTATTTGTACATACACATCTATATATGCAGGGTTATATTAATGAATGTGTAGGTTGCTATTCTCTTCCTGCATCTAATAATGAGGGTGTTTTGGCAGAAGAAACGGCTGCACTTTATGCTTTAATAGCCGAGATTCCTGTCAACAGGAATAGGAACAAGAGTTGGATTATTAGGCTGCATTTCAGGTGTTTGGATATATATGGAGGTGTACTGTAATTATCTCCCAAAAATGTGTGCAAAAATATTTGTGGTTTGCGATGTACTGCAGAATATAGCAATTCAATATAGCAATTCACCATTACACCCCAACATTCCAGCTTTCAAAAATGACAAAGACGTGTGCTACACTAAAAGAAAAAAAATCTAAGGAATTTTAAAAACAATAGATAATCCATCACTAAAGCAGTGCTCCATTCAGCATGCCATTTCTACAGATATTTGTGATAGATAATGCAGTAGTGCAACTGAATGGTGAAGTTACCAACAGGACAAACACAAAATACACCATGAACGTTGATAGAGTACTGTACTTACTCCACAAAGAAGGGAGTCACTCAGGGAACTTAATTTACAATGATCATTTTCACCTTTTGTGCTCTCCTAAGCAAAACGAAAAGAAGTTCTCTACATAGGTCTGACTGTTTACCAACATTCAGGGGTGTGCAATTCATGTCGCCCGACGCAGGGACAACAAGATTTGTGTGAAGGACAACAAGTTTTGCTGTTATACTTTGCCAGTTAGACAATTTTTAAAAAATGTACTTATAGTTTATTTATTTTTCCTATGTTTGTTCTGTTGCTAGAAAAACACTCTGGGTATATTTCTAGAGAGCCACACAAGTTTCTGAAAACTGAACTGCAGATGCCTAGCACCTACACAAACATTTTTTAAAGTGTTTACGTTCCACCCCTATCACTTCTGATTGGCTAGCTGTGGGGAAAAGCAGATTCTATTGATTACAAAGAAACCCAAAAATGGCTTCCCTTGCAGCCTCTGGCAAGGCAGACTAATCTTTAAACAACACGTGAAGTGTACTGTTTAGAAGCATTTCAAGACAAACATTCCCTGGCAAAAAATGTAATGTTGTGTTTTCCTTCGATTTTAGTGTTGCTAACCTAGTTTGTCACTAAGCATATTTTTTATTTTATTTAAACGCTATATTTAAAAAACAAAACAAAAACACTTTAAAATAAACTAAAGCCATCTCGGTATGAAAAAAGGATCACTGTGCTGCAGCAGTTTTCCACTTAGCCATCATGGGACAAGATGTTAGATGAGGGAAAATAGCTGTAATGTGTTGTACACTGTTTATAAGTATATAATAATAATAAACAAAACAAAAAACATTTAGTCTTTGCATAATTTGATGAAGCCTGTTGTAAATATTGCGTGCATTTTGGTAGAAAAGCAGTAAAAAAACAGGCAGAAGCTATTTTTATATTTGAATAATTCCCAAGTATTGCTTATTATAGTTGTACTCTTAGTAGGTTACTTGCATTTACTAGTAAATGTGTTCCAAACTGCACTGAAAGGAACATTTCGTTAAAGTATGTTATATACATTTGTTGAGAAGAGGTGGGGTCACAGGAAGCCTTTTATGTATCTTAAAGAATTTTGTGAGCCAATCAAGCTACAAGGCTAGATCTGCCCCTGTTAATCACAAATTGTTTGATTGTGTTCACTGTTAAAATCTATATTATACTCACTCAGAGTATACAGCTCTGTATAGCTCTGGACAACTAAACTTTCTTATTCAGTGACGTTTTGGTACCTATAAGTGAGTATTTTGTTCTAAAAGCAGTACAACAATTCAGTGTTTTAATCAAATGTCATAAGCAATAGTCCAATAATTTTGTGTCTCAATCAATCATAGGCACTTTGTTAAAAAGTGGGGGGCAAGCTGAAGGACTAATTAAGAAGCTCTAAGAAACCAAGCAAACTTTGCTCTTGTGAAGTTACGGTTATAGTGTTTACAAACCAACAAAATTGGGCAGGTGTTTCAGCATAAAATGTTCAACATTTACTTACTGAGCATGCATTAATTACAAATACATGCAAGTAGCACCACATGGCACAACCAGTGCCAATGACATCTCTGCACAGTGCTGCAATTAAAATTCCCACATGTAGTTTATTAAAGGAAAGTGCTAAACAAAGAAAAGCAAGTACTGTTCTTTTGAAGGCAAGTATTCCCTAATTTAAGGTCGTTCAAAATACTTGCCATGTCAGAAGCAGTACTTTACTATATAAATGTAAAGACTTTTTTTTTTTTTTTGCTTAATAAAACTATTTCAGCAGTATAAATTTAACAGCAAAAACTTAGTTGTGCACAGGAAAGATACCATTGAAATGGTCTTATTCCATTAGAAATTCTGTCTTTCCCTTTGTGCTTGCTTCTAAATATGGTCCATTGTCCAAAGTCTGCCCATAATAAAATAACTAAAAACAATACTGTAATTGCTGCTGCTGCAACCAAGTCATTTTATGCTAGTTTTAAAATATTTATTTTTATACTTTAAATATCAAGGCAAGTTTTGCACTTACATTATTACATTGGGTGCATTATTTTATCTCCTTAACAAGGGCAGAATGACAGGGAGTGTAATATAAGCAACATAAGAATTATCTTACGATTTCAGGTACGTGCCTTTAAAGTAAGATCACACTGGCTGCGAAAGGGCTGTGACTGTATTCTCATTTTATATACAGAAATAGGCTTACTTGAAATTACACAAGCTTTAATATGAAAGCTGAAAATTTTTTTTCAGCTTTTATATTTCAATAAAGAACAATGATAAGTTTGTAATGAAAAAAATAAATCATTCTAGCTTACTTCACAAAAGTAAAAAATGGTTTATGTTATTTTGAAATGCCACTGCTTCAGATTATTACCATTGCTTAATAACAGGAACAACATTTTATTTAGCGATGGTGTTGAACTTAACCCCATTCATGGCCCTTCAACAATTTAAACCTATTGACTTCCTTATTACCTCCTGGTTCTCTTTTGCCTTTTTTTTCAAACCATATATTCCATGAATAGAGAATAAAAGCAAACTAAACTAACAACTATGTAGCCAATATTTAATTAATCATTTTTTGTAGTCTCCACAAACTGCCAAGCATCTTCTGTTGCAGTCTCACCGCTGCTAACATGCTGTAAATAGTGCAGTGCAGAAGATGGGATTATTTAGTTTAGTTTTTTTTTTTTTTTTTTTTTCTGAAAAGTCTACTGAATTTTTTTTTTTTTTATTACATTTTAAACTGTTTAAAGGCAAAACCATAACAAAACACAGAATAACAGTGTGTATATACAGAGCAAAAAAAGTAGAGACTAAATATATAGTTTGCCTCCGTGATGGGTTTGGTACCTATGGTCTAACTCAAGTTACACAACAGCAGAAAACAAAAGGTCACAAAAATCTAGTACATGCGAAAACATTTTACAGCCCCCCCGAAAAAAAAAAATATCCCCCGCCCCCCCTCTGATTTTTTTTTTTTTTGCCATTTCTACACGAATCATAGGAACGGATCTGGGAGAGGCCATTTTGAAGGAATTTCGTCTACAGACAGAAAACTTTCCACCGTTGGGGTGTGTGACCAGGATGACTGTAGTGGTGACGTCAGACCCGGAAGAACAACACACAGGACAGAGACATGCAGTTTTGGTGAAGCTGAGAGCAAGCATTAATAAATGAACAAACAGAAAATAAAGATGCTGAACAAAACAGAACACGGCACTTTGGCCAAAATAAATAGACAAACAAAACGTACTAACACTAAACAGAGACAAACGAGTGGACGAACACTAAACAAGTACCAGTGCTGGCACTTCCAGCACGCTGTAGCAATTGTTATTTTTAATCAAAACTCTCCTCTCTCTCTCACCCGTTCTCCACTCACCGAACACACAACCCCTGAGTGAGTGAAAACATGCTGCTTTTATGCAGCTATACCGAGACTCGATTGCTAATCAATCATTCAATTGGAGTCTCGGTACAACTGCACGTGAATTAAAGAAGTGCAGTTCCCCATGCTCACATATTATTACATTTTACCTGCACGTGAAGTGCTGTGAAATCCTTGTGCCTAAATACAAATATACATTGCTTGTGCTCGTAACCCATATTTATATCATGTATATTTTATACATAAACACCAACTAACACACTACATACACGATTGTGGTAAACACTACATACAACATAAAACACTCCGCCACAGGGTGGGTTTAAAGTATTCAGAACGAATCAATGATAGTTACAAGTCAGGAAGGAGGGACATTGCCGAACTGCACTGGGAAAGGTAGTTTGTTTTTGTTTTTTTGTAGTAGGATTTTTTTTTTTTTAAATGGGAAAGGGGTGAAGTCAGCATGAATTGAGTAACTATTTCAGAGTACATCTTTTTGTATCAGGGGTGTTTTACTGATTTTTATCAGTTAAAAACAAAAATCACAAGGCCTAGTTATATCATTGGCAACAATGACCCAAATGGCCCTCGCTGGAAGGGGGTGCTGAAATTAAAGTTTCAGTCCAAACTGAAATTTCATTATTGTCTGGCTGACAATGCAACAGGAAGTAGTAACCAGCACTCAAACCACTGACATTTTCCGCTCTGGTGCTGCAATGCAACCACATTGACAGTACAGAACTCGCATACTTTAGCTTCTTGGTTACTGAGCTAATGTGGATAGCTCAAGTTTGTCTTGAAGAATTCTTTACTAAGCAATGAGCAAAATAATGAGGTGCTGTCATATCCTAGGGGAGGCTTTTGGCAGTTTTCTGCTTTGTCCTGTTCACTAATTTGAACTCTCTGTTCCTTTACAATTTACATCCTTAAAATTCTTCCAGCTGTTAAACATTTAATTTAGAATCACTGGGATTCTTTACGACCCAGCAAAGTTTTTAGACCAATCGGCTACTAGGCTACTTGATGGGCCAAACAGCTTTCTCTTAGATTCTTATGTTTTCAGGTTCTTTTCTTTTCTTGCAGATACCTAAATGTAGTGTGTACGGCACTATGCTCAAAACAAGAGGCTGAGAGCTGGACTTGGGGGATTAAACTTCAGAGCCCGGAGACTTGATAAGAAGTGAATTGGGCAGTGTGGATGTGAAATTAAAGCAAGGACAGTAAAATATTGCTATTATATTGCATCAACAGTGAAAATGTAGGTAAAACCAAAAAATGCGGAACAGGAGCTTTAAGCCAAGGTGGTTGTAGTTAAGGATGTGGTTTTAAAAATAAATACATATATAATAGCTCTTTAAAAAGTCTGCATGCGGTGTGTACAGTGTCCTCTTTAGCAGGGCTCTCTGGCTGCTCAAACTATGCAAAACGATTTGTGTTATAATAACAGACACCCCAAACGTAGCATATTAACTTAATATAAATTACAAGGCATATATTTAAAAGATAGCATGTACTGGAATTCTAACCAATCTGTAACAGTGGTTCTCACACTGAATTTATAATTAATTTTACGGGTTTTTTTCCCCCAAGCAATGGCAGACTTCAAAGAAGACATTAGTTCATGGTAAACAGTGATCTAAGTATCAGGTAACAGCTGCAATAGCTGGGTAGAAAAAAAGGTTTAATTACTGGATATTACTTTTTACCATAAAAAAGCCATTTGTTGTAACACATAGTGCTAGGATTAAACAGAGGACACGCCAATCTGTACTGTCAAATTAATGCCAAAGCATCTCTGAAGCAGTCTGTACATAACACAATCATAATTTGAAAGTTAAACATTAGGTGTATTTATTGTAGATCATGACAATTCACTGCACTCTTTTTATTGTCACCTGACCAAAACATGTACAAGAGTCCATAAATAATTTATATTCTAGTCGAGTGAGACTGGTATATAATAAATAAAAAAAATAAATATAAAAGTTATACAAATCATATTATATATATATATATATTATATATATATATTATATATATATATATATATATATATAATATTATTAACGATAGTATATATATACTTAATAGTAAGGCAACATGGGTTTGCTTTGCCACCCTTCGGGATTTTTGACACTGTCTTTAAGTGTAAATTAAGCACTTGAACAAAAGATAGGCCTGCATATTTATTTCCAGTACACAAAAACAAACAAAAGCCTAACTCCACCAAGGGGAGCTTAACTAAACTTCTCATAAGTCCTAGCTACAAAAAACCAGATGGCTAGGCCATTTACCGGCAACACAACACATATACTTATCAAGTATAACAATACTTTTTTTATATCAGCCAGTCCCTAAAGGGCTTAGTCTTAGCCCCAAAAGGCCTTAACCTTAACACAGACCTCCCTGTCAAGAGTCAGACCTGCTATTTTACACACCCGCTTAATCGCTGACAGGTGTCCCTCATTAAAGCAGAGCCAGGTGATTCCAATCCTGGCTAATACCAACCCTGTGGCATTCTGGGGGACCGAAGTGAATCAGTCTTACGATAAAAATCAGAAGCGACTGTCCCAACCGGGAGTAATTATTCTCGGGAGTATTGGACCTACACCTTTCTTGGGCCCCCTATTTGCCACTACTGGGCAGAACTTGGGGAAATAAGACGGTGTACACATATATATATAATACATACATACATACACACATACACATATATATCAGGGTAGCAGAATGTCCAAAATCTTCAAGGTACAGACAGCCTATGCGATCATTATTGTGGGCTGTAAAGAGCATATCTTAGACATAGCGCTGTTTTAAAACAAACATTTCTTTATTTGTTTACTGGAAAAATGTAACCATATGCCTCTCGTTCCGAGTGATGTTTTTTTATTATTAAATATTTGTACTAATTTAGGGAAAGTTCATTATTTTTTATTTATTACTTCAGACAAAATGCACTCATACTTTCTTTTAACTGCAACTTTTTTCACACAATTTTACTATTAACACGTAGTATGATTTTGAATAAAATGATATATTACATCTTTATAGGTTTGAAATGGAGGGGAAAAGTACAAGTGGGGTCTAAATTGCCATTACACAGCAAATAAACACTGTAAACTAGCTGGTCACGGGAATTACACATTTAAAATACTGTATTTATAACTGATAACTTTTGATGGAATAAATATATAGAAAGGTATAACAAATTTAACCAAATACCCAGCATTGCATCTCATTTACTTTTTACAATAATCGCATCTCACCCTCTGATGACTTGGAGGTGGCATTTCAATAATAAAAACTTAAATTTTACCAAAATGTGAATAAAAAGCAATGTAACAAAATAGAAAAAGATTGCATTATCACTGATGCTGTACTACTGTGGTCCTGTGCTATTTCATCGTCATAACAGATTCGGGGGACATTGTCAAGCTCACCCAGGGAACCTCTCCCCACTTGATGCTTAGGCTTCCCACTTATGAAAGATGTACTTCTACGGTGAGGTGGCTCCTATTCCCATAACAGTTGGCGCTGTCTAATCAGGATACTGAGCAGGGCTTGAATTTCAGCACGAGATTGCGGGAATTGCGCATTTTCCAAGTTGCTCCTGCATATCTGCAACTTTCAGTGTGGGAAAATCCTGCAGAGACATTTTAAGACATCAAGCTACTGTATTTTTCACCCAATTTAGAATGCCTGAAACACTACAACAATCTCTAAGGAAGTGGGTGTCAGTGACAAAAGCAACATGAGCCGCATTCTGAGTAGTAAATACATTTTTAAAAAGTAGATTTTTATGTAACACAATGTTTTGTCACAGATGAAGAGGGGTATCTGAACCAAATCACAACCTAATAAAATTCCGCGTTCTGATAAGAGAACATACACCTAAGAACCGGCAGATGGAAAATTTTAATGCTTTTCGGTCATGTAACGACCGGGTTATAATTCATTAAGTATTATTTTCGGCCGTATACCGTTCAAACACACCACAAACAAAACATGACCACCTGGGTATCGAAATTGAGAATGTTTGAGTCTAGGTAGTAGTAAAAACCCCCGGTCGACGTGCTTCCAATGCGTGTATAATGAGTCCGTTGGCATTTTTCGGTCATGTACACCTGACAAAGATTTTCATAGTCTCTGAGCCCCGTAAAAGGGTTTCCTGCCATAACTACACACACATACGCCAAATCTTCATCGGATGTTTATCCCATGATGGCTTTACAAGGTACCGTCACTATTTGACTCCTTCAGTCGTGGAGGCAAGCGAAAAAAAATTGTTTTATTGTTTTTTTCGAATAAGTGACGTTTTTTACTCAGATGAAATCTACACATTACTGACCGTCATATATCCTATGACTGGAATCCAAAATGCCAAAGTCACACCACCCCTTCCCAATAAAGTACCAAAATGATTATGGATTGTACATTATAAACTTATTGGTTAGTCTGACAACACAGTCAGTCCTTGTCAGACCAACCATGGAAACATTACCTGTCTACGCCATGAGGATCAGCAGCCTTTACTGCTGACAGACTTCAATTCGTAGAAGTAGTACACTGTCTTAAGTGTCGAAACCAAACAAACGAGATACGTGGTAGTAACTTCGTCAATCTGACTTTCCCTGCCATAGCAACCTTTCGAATTTTCGAGTCTAAAGGGGACGGTTGTCAATGTAAAGCTATAAATCTGCCACGAGCCCCAACGTAAAAAAAAAAACTCTGATACTAAGTATGTAATATATCGTTCGTCGTCATTGTTTTTATACTCCCAAAAAAAAAACCCTTTTTAGTCGCAAAAAACAAAAAAACAAAATAAAAAAGTATATAAAATGGGAAATGGCGTAGAGATGGTGTAATTTTGTGATATGGACTAGCCACGACTAGGACAACGTTGTGACATCGTCCTTCCTGTCCTACAAACACCTCAAGTAACTATACCATGATTACGTACGTCGATATTTTAATAGTCATCCATTTGGCCTGTTTAAGTAAATCTCTACCGCATATAATATGCCTGATCAGGGTTGCAACATACATAGTTATGAAAAGGAAATTTTGCGCTGCATCATTTGATTTACACCTTTTGCTTGTGCTGCATACACAAACTTCACTCCAGGTAATTTAACATGCAATGGAATGAAAACAGTCTCAAAATGATGAACAGATGTTAGGTCTCCTGAGTGTAGCTTATTTTAAAGCACCACCAATGCAACCTTACTACTCACGTTATGTTGAATGCACACCTTCTACTACGTTTCAATGGCAAAAAACCTTATTAGGCATTTGGTCTTGTTTTCACGTGAAAAACTTTAAGTTTGAGTTAAACCCTGGAAGACTAAGACGAATTTCCCTATATTTTTGCCCCTCTAAGATGGTGTCATTATGTTTTCTTCTGTAAAATTAGACGAACGTTACGTTTCACCAAGCAATCTTACCCTAAGTTTTGAGACCTAAACACATTTGACGACTCTAAATTTTCTGGGTAAACGGTACATACAGCTTGGCTGCAGCATAGGGGGTAAATCCCCCCAGCACACAAAAATGAAATTAAAGTCCTCTTTTAACCTTGAAATTGTCTCGTCCTTGTAGGACAACACTCAGAGACCAAAGACTAAAAAGTCTTTTAACTCTACAGTTGTGTCGTAGTCGTCAATGGAGGCAGCACATCTGACATCTTTTTTAAAGGAATAAAAAAAGAGTATTTGTATAAATTGTGACATTATGATTCCACCGCGAACTCTCAAGCCACATCTTGAAACAATCAAATTATATGTTGTCCAGAACTTCACTGATTCAAGCCAGTTTACGGAGGGTTTATTTTCGCCCCCCCACGGGGGTGGTGGGGGGTACTCGTCTTGTGATAAGATAGGATTTCATTATTTTTCATTTCATGTAGAAATAAAAAAAACAGCGATTAATTTTGTTTAGAAATAAAAAAAATGGACTTGTATTTTAAATGAAATATTTAACATGTAATCAAATAAAGTGATGTGATTTCATTATTTTTCTTTTAATTTAGTAAATTCCAAACAAGTTTGACTAAGTTCAGTCTCAAATGCCTCCCATACAGCGCTACACCGATTGTAATACATAGCAACCTTCAATATTAAGGCTACCCCTTATATTCAGTATGAAGGCCCCCTGCATCAGCAATGTAAACCATTGTTTCTCTCCAATAAGAAAACCTGGATGAAACATAGTTTGGACATTTGATTTAAATATTTAAAAAAACAAACAAATAAATTAAACAGTTTGCATAGAAGAACAAATAAAATGTTAGTAACATTCCTTGACCAATGTTTCGACCATGTAACTTCAGTAGCAATGACACCCCCCTGTTATGGACATTTTGATGGTCCCTTGACTGGTCATAATAGGAAGGTTTCACTGTAGCAGGCAACAGAACATAAAAACATTTATGAACATTTAAGCTCGTCCTGTTCCTCTTAGCTGACTGATCTCTGAAATGTGTCAAGTTGGGTCTTAAAGGATCCAAATGATTCTGGCTCCTTGTTCATCACTACAGTAGCCCATTCCATACACTCTTCTATGTGAAGCAACTGACTCCCTCCTTGTGAGCTAAGTCTATCTCCAATTTCCAAATACTATTGTGACATTTCATAGAAGGTTCAAGTGCAGAGGGAGAGTTAAAGAATGGATCGGCTCAGAACTGGTCATTATTTGTTAGACATATGACTTTGGAAGTAGTAAAGTCACCGAGGCCACAAGGAGTTAGGACAATATTCGTTGACTTAGGGAGGACACCCGTCTGTTATAACTTTAAGTGGAAAAGTTCTCCTAGAAGGACATAGTTTTAGAAAGTATTTAACGGATGGAATCGGGAAGGTAAACCCCTGTTAAAGTTTTAGGTCCCTTTTAGTGAGATCCTTCAGTTTTCTGAGCCAGACAATATGAAAATCACCGTTCAAGAGGATCTTCTGAACACAATCCTTTCATAAAATCCACCTATACTGCACGTCCATGTTGGGGACAATTTCAAAATCCAGAAATCACCTAGGAAGTAAAAGCCTAAATACCACACACAAACAACACTTTATCCAAGTACCAGATATCATTTTTGAAAGTCAAAGTACATGTTCCTTTCAAAACTGCACTTACATTTTTATCTGACATTTAGAAAACAGATGTGCACAACAGGTATAACTGATGGAATTATTTTGCTAGCTATCAGCACTTTACCTGCTCTCCGTCAGGCTCTCACAATTTCAAAACAGTCTGCAGATCTTTTTGAAACTTACACTAGCCCGACATCCATCCTGGATTTGAAGTATATTATTTAAATGATAAAATAAACCGTTGTGAGTAAATTACTCTTGGCACCACAACAAATTAACTATTAAAGAAAGGAGAGAAACACTAATCTTTATAGTAGAAAGTGTGTGATTTATTACAGATACCATTCATGCATTGATTTCCTTTGCTTCTCTTTGGTAGTCATTTCAAATTATGTTACATGAAAGAACACAAACATGCCATCAAATAGGCTACATTTAAAGCTTGGTTTGAATATATTTAAACCAAAAAGAGTGTAGCTCCCAGCAGTCCCACAAGCTTGGCATTAGGAGGAAGAGCAGCTGAGCCCACGAAGGGGGGTAGCTCAGGGGGGGGGTTCCAAGTCGTGACTGAACAGGATGCATATTAGTGTTGAGTATTACCAACGTACTGTTTCCTGGGGGTGAAACATTAGACGTACAGTACATCTAGAAACCATGTACCTTCGTGATGTTAATGACAGCCTCGTTTATTTTAACGTCATTCTGAACAAAAGACTTCGTTTATTTAGACAGTTCGATCCAAAATATATATTTAGAGAAATTTCATATAAGAATAATATGTTATTCCTATATCTTATTACTTCATCAGTCTGTATCAACAGTCACTAGTATATGTACGTTAGATGGATTTTACTTTTAATGATAAAAAGTGCTTACAAAGCGTTACACAAGAAATCCTACAGATTTAAAACGTATAAACTAAAAAATTTTGTTAGAAAGTATTTCTACATCTATCTACACGAAATATATCCAATAAGTAATTCACTAGACGTATCAATTACCAAAAAACACCTACTCTGATGGAATGGGTCGAATTGACATTGTTAGTTATTAAAATCATAAATCAGATCCAATTCTTGTGATATAATCTGTGTAGTGTAGACTTAAAGACGTTGTATTATTGTCACGCCGAACCGTGTTTTGTACGACACGTCTACCCAAGTAAATGGTGTACGTGCTATGCTTAGAAAGATCTATTTAAGCGTGTTGCGTCAATAAACACTGATAACTTCCGGTATGGGTTTCGCAAACCAAATATTAGTAGGTCTTTAGAATACGAACGCACTGGGTGTCAATCATGATGGTCAATGTTAGTTCTACCAGGTTTGCCTTTGATCATGGCAATCCATAAAAACTAGGCGAACGGTAGTATTTATGACTTTTACTTTTCAACAGGTATACAACCATAGCATATTTTGTTTGTTTGTTGTTTTTTGTGTTGTTAAAAGACTGGGCTAAATCTCGATGCAATGGATACTAAAGCAAGTGAACATTATATTTTAGCAGTTTAAAAATTATATTTTTTTCTTATCTACAGTGTGAACTCGAATATTATGTTTTGCTGTCCCATGGGGAAAATGATACAGTACAGTAGATAAGTGTACCAGTGCTATGCGATTAATTCCACAGACAACTACTTCAGTTATGCTTCTTATACTTAAATAACCTAGATAGGAAACCTGATTTTCAGTTTTCTGTTAATAACGAATCACAATCGACGAGTTTAGTTCGTGTCACAGCAAGGTGATTTTATTGTCACAATTGGAAACACTGACATGTTGTGCTGCTCTGAGCATTTTAAGTTTGATGAACGCTGAAGAGAAAAAGTTTTTTTTTTCCAAATTAATTAGTTCTAAACCCATAGTTTCGATGCGAAAGGGGTTCTGAAAAGAGTTTATTTGTTAACAATCATACCAGTGCACGCGCATTACAATTTTCAATTAGGAAGCTCCTGACTGTATCACTAAAACAGGATACTATTAATAAAAATGGGGTCCTTACCTTTAGTTGTGGTGTTTTGTTGCTGTCCTCTCAGAATAATTATCCACTCTTTTCATTATTTTCCTGATTACATACTGACTAAATCAAGAACTGTCACATGGAAAATAATGTAACAGTACAAACACTGTGAACAAATGGCATCCAAACTCATGCTCAGGATGCTCTGCGAAGCGAGCAAGCGCACTGAAGCGCGCCCTGCGAGGAGACAAAACTGTCAATTTAGGGAGTGTCTGTATTTTACGATTTTTTTTTAACGAAAACATAATTTCCTTTTACGTCGAGGTTCTGACAAAAAAAGAAAAAACAAAAAAAACATTTTTCAAGTCCCATAGTCGAACGAGTAAATAATGATACCAAAACGACTATGACAAGTAAATAAAATGAAGTGTATTTATTTATTTGCACTAAAAGAAAAAAAATAAGAAACAAAGAAAAAAAAAGACTTATCCACATGGGCAAAGGTCTCACTAGACATTATAGTCCTGTATCCATTCGAACTTCCGCAAGTTTTGACATGTTATGTCATCACCAATGTCCCATCAACACACTAGTCGCCGTCAAATTCAGTGTAGTTTCGATCGTCGTGAACGTTCCACCGGGCAACAAGCCAGCACCGATCAGATTTTTTTTTATTGTTTTTCAGACGTGGTCTACTTGTCCAGAACTGTCAACTCTCCCTTATTTGCCGGGACTCTCCCGTTGTTTTTAGACACTAATCCCGGACAACTCATGGGACAGCTTTTCGTCCGTATTTTGCTCAAAACTCTACTGTTAAAAACCCCTTGTAAATTACAGCAAATTTTAATTTGAAAAGAAGTCTTCAGTACACATGCTAATGTACAACGTACCGGTAATGGACCCAATGGCAACCCTGGGTCCCTTTGGCACGTACACTACGCGCCGTAACAAGTAAGTTACGTATGTAGGATGAAACTTGTAAGTCCGCGTACCGAAACGAAGGGGCACTTTTATTTTAATTTAATACATTTGGCATATGAAGTTAAACCGAGGCGTCCGCAATAAAATTTAACAAAGTTATCGACTGGACAGTCTCTAAATATGCTACCCCGACCGGATGGACGTGTTCGCGATGTGGGACACAGTAAACCCCGAACATATGTCGATATAATATTGTCAATAGCTCTTTTGGATAATCCACCTCAACCCTGCAGATGACACCACACAACTAACCAACGATATCCCCGCCCCGTTCTTCTCCTCTTCTGCACAATCAAACTCACAACTACGTTGACCAAAAAGATCTTGTTTTTTCGAATGGAGAACTTCATAGCCAAAGACGATTTTGAGATTTTATCCATCAAAAAAATCAACACAACGAACAAAAAAAATGACATTAATAGGACAGACAGAAACATTAAAGAAGCATATCTCATTTGCTAATTGGCTTTGGTATTTAGAAAATATCTATCATATTGGGGATGTTCTCTACAGTGAAGCTGGTTCGAAAGCCCCATACGCCGTCACATCCCCGTGTCGAATTTTGCGGAACCAAATACACAAAAGTGTATTACACTCTTGCTCCCCAGATTTTGTCTGTCAGGGACAAAATAGGGAGACGACACAACCTACGGGCATCCTACAAGCACACGACATCATGTCATCTTGGGTTGTCTTTCAGTTCTGTACCATAAAATACAATGTGCTTACTAAGGTAGGTTTGTGTACATTAGTTTGTATTACACGGTGGTTTGAGGCTGCAGTTTGTTAGAGAGGCGTCCATGCGGTAATAGCCAGATTCGTGCGTTTTCATTTCATTAGTTATTGAGCATTATTAAAAGAAAAAAAAACAGCACCTTTACCTTTCTCTTATTGAGAGCGCGCGTTTATTCGAGGGCAGCATCTATTAAAAAGCTGATATTTGAGTGAGGCGTTAATTTGAGGGGGGACCAACAAAATTAAGCTAAGTCAGCATCTAATTAATGATATAGTGATATATGATAATTCAAAATGAAATCTAGAGTAATAGAATTATAATATATGAATACAAATATATAATATAATAATATATATATACAATAAATAAAGAAAATGTGTACTAGCCCTTATGTCTATACACATATATACCAATGTCCATGGAATCATGATTTGAATAGTTAGGGGCGTGGGTTAGAAAACCAGTCAGTATCTGGTGTGGGACCATGCATTACGGAAGTACGGCGCACCTTGGTAGATAAGGAAAGTTCCCATCCACTCGTAGGCTGTTGATTGTGGCCTGTGTAATGTTGTCCCACTCCTCTTCAATGGTTATGCGAAGTTGCTGGATATTGGCGGGACCTGGAACACGCTGTCATACACGTCGACCCAGAGCATCCCAAACATGCCCAATGGGTGACAATGTCTGGTGTGTATGCAGGCCATGGAAGAACAGGGACATTTTCAGCTTCCAGGAATTGATTACAGATCCTTGCGACATGGGGCCATACATTATCATGCTGAAACATGAGGTTGACTTTGGTGTATTGACGGTGGATGATGGCATTACAATATCACCTCAGGATCGCGCATTTTTGGTATCCTCTACTGTTGAAAATTGCCTCAATAAAAATGCAACGGGTGTTTGGTTTTTCTCTTAGTTTCTTATGCCCTGCCCAGCCCATAACCCACTGCTCCTCATCGGGGAACTTGTTCACACGTTGCCATCAGTCAAGACTTCGTACTCGTCCCAATAGATGCTAATGACACACTTTGTCTACCAAGTATGCCCTGGGTTCACGTTTGAAAATCGGTGATTCTCCGTCGTGCCAGTGGCCATCGAATGGTGCGCATTTGGCCCACCTGAAGGTTGGTTTACGACCGCCATACTGCAGCAGTCAGGTACGACCCTGTTGAGTGATTGACGACCATCACATTATGATGAGTTTTCCCTGTATACAGTTTATGATCAGTGTGTGTCAGAAAATGTCTCTGTTTTGTGTAATTACATAACAGTTTAATCAGTGTTGTTGTTCCGTAGATGTGCTGTGGTCCAGACGATCCGCCGTGTGAAGAAGCCAGATTCCTAAAACGGCGTGGCGGCGGTCTTTATTGGTATGATGTTTAAATCAGTTCTGATAGCCACCAACCGCTTTCAGGTGGATGGATTATCAATGGCAAAGGAGAATGTTCACTAACAGGGAGTGTAAACAATTTGTGAACAATATATGTTTGAGAGATGTGTTGAGAAATTTAAGCGTTTTGTTGAATATGGAAAATTTCTGGGACTCTTTTATTTCAGCTAATGAACCAGGATCAGTATTATATATATATAATTATATTATATTTACGTTATCACACACCAGTGCTTGTGGAAAAGGTGCAGATCCGTCATATTGGTGGGAATTACAATAGATTGCATAACGTTTTTTAAATTTGTTAGTTATTTTATGCAAAACTTGAATGCTCAAACTGAAGATTTCTAAGGGTAATATAAGTTACAGTAAATGTCAGAGATTAAAATAACTCAAGAGAAGGTAATCTTAATGTAAATATGCTGGACTTCTGATTGCAATAAGTATTCAGACCCGTCAACCCAATATTTGGTGGAAGCACCTTTGGCTGCAATTCTATGTTTCGAAGTCTTTTTTGGGTGGTAAGTTTCTGCCAACTTTGCACCCTGCTGGTTGCAATTTGTACCCATTTCTTATAGTTGAGTCCAGAGTTGCTCAAGCTACATCTCAAGTTGCTTGGGTATTCGTCTTTATGGACAGAGTTTTCAGTTGATTTCATACAGTATTCGCCTATGTGGATTTTTCAGAAGTCAGAGGACTTGATCTCCTGGTGCCAGTTTCAGGACAGCGATTATCATTTCATATTATTTAAAGCATCTCCACGTGTAGCTTGGCCTTGGGCTTTGGGTCCATTGTCCTGTTGAAATGGGGTAATTTTTCTACCGTTTCCAGTTTTAATTGTTTTAGCAGGTTTGAAACAGAGTATGCCTTAGTATTTGCCTGTTCTTTTGCTCGCTCGTTTTTTTCATATAAGGCTAATACAAGTCTTTCCAGTCACTCGATCTGAGGAGTAGCATCCCCATATGCATGATGCTGCCCAGCCCATGCTTGACTGTTAGGATGGTGTTTGATGGTGAAACATGTGCGCTGTGTTTGGGTCTGACGCCAACGTTACCTGCTTGTGCATGTGTTTAGACCTGAATAACGTCCTAATTGGTCTTTTTTCTCGTCTGACCACAACACCTTTTGCTGCATTTTTGCATGATCACTCAGGTGCTTTGTTGCAAACACCATGCGGGCTTTGAGATTGCCACCCTGCCATACAGGATACTTTTGTGAAG